>NW_004799404.1:2702-3909 GCF_000002075.1 Aplysia californica | reverse complement strand
GACGAATACCTTTTTGGGGTTGAAAGTGTTTAGATCTACACACATTTGTTTACTAAGTAGAGCACCATTTGATTCAATTTGGAGCCAAATGAAAGGCAAGTGGGGTTAAAAAGGGGGGGGGGGCGTGCCTCAACTATACCTAGACTTGGTATTTACGCTAAGAAGTTTACACAGAGAGAAAAAAAGAGTGGCGGCAATGACAGCTCGTGGTCTAAAATTTTATGATCAGTCTATGGGTTCAACAAAATCTAACCAATCGGTCAGGAAATCTGTGTGATACGATGAGGATAATATGTTATTATCTAACAAGTCAAGTTTAGTTTTGGTTTTTAGTGTAAGAGTTTTACGGCATTTGCAACTGCATAAGGTCATATGAGCGCCAGAAGATTAGAGGTGTTACAAGAGAGTAAGAAACATAAAAAAGAAGAAGGGGAGATAGAGGCGATAGCTTTTTTATAGGAAAGCAGGAGCTAACCACACCAGAGCACCCGCCAACCACCCACTAACAAGTCAGGATGAAAAGAACAAACTAATAGTGTTTTAGTACAGAAAAAGAGCTATGAGCAAGAGTAATACGAATACAGGAACAAATATAGGGAAACGAGTGGAGGGACGACCATACACCTCAAGGAAATTAAATGTAATAAAAGAGAGAGAGACACACACATTTTGGATATCTCTGGCAATGTATTCAAATAGGAATGTTATTAGGCCTATATCGATCTGTTTATACTAACGACGAGCGATTTCTATCATTAGCTGATTTACCTAGTGACCTTTAACCCATCCTCATCCCACAACCACAGCATATCTACTCTCCCCCGATTACATTCCCCACCCTAAAAAAAAGACACCAAAAACGAACCAAACACACTCTCTTTGCAGCATTTTACGAATGTGAGCGCGCGCGCACACACAAATACACAGGTTCAGACTCACATTGATATTATTATGCTCATCTCAGGTAAAAGTCTAGTTGAGGCCTCTGTTAAAAAAGAGTTATTCGAGCATGACATCACGGTCACACCTACGTTGACTTCACGGAGAGAAGTGACCCTAAATGTGTGTAGTCGGTCAAGGATGTTCAAAATGGAGACTTTAACTAAACCTTTACCTATTCGCACTGGCAAACACGCACGCACACACAGACACACACACACACACACACACACACACACACACATACACATACACATACACACATATA
>NW_004799404.1:0-1344 GCF_000002075.1 Aplysia californica | reverse complement strand
TCTTCTTCTTCTTCTTCTTCTTCTTCTTCTTCTTCTTCTTCTTCTTCTTCTTCATTGAATACACACAGCGCAGTCTCTAGTAAAAATAGTGCGAAGGCCGCCTTAGGTCCTCCAGACTCCCATGGAGTTTTGGCCCTCTCAGCCTAGTGTTGAGCCAATATATCCTTGTAGATTCCTCCAGCATTGGGTAGACTTGCAGCAGCATTATTTACTGTTTGGTTTCCTGTTCCGCACTGACACTGCTCTGAGTTACCAATCTTGAACTTGGCACAGAGGCGGTGCACAATTTGACCAAATGCTCCGAAATCAAACAAGTTTTAACTTTCTACGTCATGATCGGGTACATCTGATGAAGATCTTGGCCAACAACCCATTAGACGGCTAGCATTCGTCATGTGACATCGTGGAGCCTGGAGTTTTGCTTGCACACGGACTATTATGTGCTTTAAAGGACTTATGGGTTAATTTTGAGGAAGAAAAATATAGTTATATTTTATACAGTATGCACTTGTCAACACCATTCCCCGAACCGATCCGTTGCGACTTCAATCACATCCATTTGATCAATGGACATCTGTTCTATTATAGTTCGAGCCTCATAATCTGGAAATATACCGTTTCAAACTCGACGTAGTTTATGTCATTTTAAATCTTTTAAATTGGTTTACTATTTGCTTATCTAATTTTTGCTAATTTCATTTGGTTGCTATTACTGCTAGTGTAATAATATCTGTCGGGGGTCTATTGCGATTAGTTTCTTATATTTCAACTTCTAAAGTTATTTTTTCAAAGCGGAAAAGGGGTGGGAATGAGGTCCGTGTGATTCCAAAATACATTGTTTTTGCTTTTTCCAAATAAAACCTATTCTTCTTCAGAATGCAAAAAGACGACTTTCAAATGCATTTGCCGCTTTATCAAATTTCAATTTATTATTTTTAGGTTGCTTCTGTGTTCGTCCTACTCGAACTTCGGACTTCAATATTTCTAGACGAGCACACAACAGGTCAGCACACACAACAGGCTTGTTTTGGACAATGTAGAGATTCAATAACTCAATACAATCTTATTACGGTATCACGTGAGGGGGAAATCATAGTGGACATCTGCCAAATTATGCATTAACAAAGGTCAAGGACGGGGCCTCGTTGAAACAACAAGCAGAGGTTGTAATAATGAAAGTCTCCAATACTCTGCCTCCGCAGAAACTTGTACAAATACACATACTGTTTGCATACACGATCACATTTGCACGCAGGCATAATATACGCACAAACACACGCACAAACAGACAAACACACACACACACACACACACACACACATACACACACATACACACATACAC
>NW_004799403.1:14524-15884 GCF_000002075.1 Aplysia californica | reverse complement strand
TTTTGACACCCTCCAACCACCCACAGAGACAGAAACAACACAACTAAGGGAAAGTAAAGAAGTAGGACCTACCAGTGTTAGTTATCTGTGGTTGTTTAGTGAGTTTTTATTTCTTTTTATACTTATCTAGTGAACGAATTGCCAGGATCACTTCGTGGCTAATTTTATCATAGAAACGTTTCAACAACGAAAGTACACATTTTTATGTAATATGCATCATACTGTTTTGCATACGTCCATGTCCATTAATCTTTCAAATGAGATATCTTCACGAATGTAATGCGCATTGCATATTGAGCATTTTTTTAGAAAATGGAAATGCGCAGCATAAATACTATTCAATTATTATCATTATCATTATTATTATTATAATCATTAGCAGCAGCAGCATCAGAATCATCAGCAGCATCATTATTATCACTACTGCCATTATCATTATTATTATCACTACTGCTATTACTATTATTATTATCACTATTGCTATTACCATTATTATTATCACTTCTGCCATTATCATTATTATTATCACTACTGCCATTATCATTATTATTATCACTACTGCTATTATCATTATTATTATCACTACTGCCATTACCCCCCCAACCCCCTTTAACACAAATCAAGTCTCCCCATCTGTCTGCTGGGTGGGATGTTGTATCTCTCACCACAAGGGTTAAGCTACACAGTAACTGACAGGCTGGGCCTATAATAAGCCACCCGCTTCCTGCATCCTTCATGATCTAAAAGGTGTCGACGACAAACGTATAACATTATAAAAATAATTACAACCGTACTTTTCAAAAGATTAGACAAAGGTCCACTTTAAAAATGTAACCGGTACCTCTAAACATATTATAACAATATAACTCGCAAGTCTTGGAACAGAATTGTATTGCTTTATAGACGTGTGGACAGCCAAACAACAATCAATAACGTCATCATTTGCGTCAGTAACGTACAGAAATAGATGGATGGATGGAGGGAAAGAGAGAAAGGAAGAATGAATGAAAAAAAGAACGAACGAAAAAAAAAGAGAAACGAGTCATGGGGTGAAAAACACCCCCCGAGCCACCATAGCAACGGAACAGACGTAAAGAAAGAGCGGTGGTCGACGACCGTGATTTCGCGCGCACTTCATTAGAATGGAAAACATTTATTGTGCAGGTTCATGAGCCAGCTTATAATGTGTGGTGACGACACGGCTCTGGAGATCCTATCAGTGGGAAACATTAGATCTATTTTGTTTTATTATAATTTTTTTTTCTTTGTTGTTGTTTCGGGTTGCTTTTTTTTATTTATTTTTTTACTTTTAGCTTTCTTGCAGTCTTTCGTTATTGTTCTCTCTCTCTCTCTCTCTCTC
>NW_004799403.1:9810-11071 GCF_000002075.1 Aplysia californica | reverse complement strand
CTGGTGTGTGTGTGTGTGTGTGTGTGTGTGTGTGTGTGTATACTGTATACGAGAAGCAATTCCAGACCAATCAGAAAATCCCGAGAGCCATACACACTTTTACACTGGATGAGATCTAGATCTGTCGGCAGCAAGTCTAGCGCGGGAAACAAGTTTGGGATTGAGATTATGTAGATACGCAGGTCTGAAATGTGGGTCGACCCGGATATAATACGCGTTTATAAGACCTTATACAGTTGCGAGCGCCGTAAAACTCTTCCTAAGCTAAGACGACCCGAATATGTCCAGTCTTTCCCAAGTAGTTGTACGCCGCTAGATGCATATTATATCTTGAAGAAAGTCGTACTTGGCAGAAACCCAATAAACGGAAATCTGGATAATATCACACAGACAGCAGGTCAAAAAGTTTGTCGAAAACAGATTATGAGCCTCCAATTTAATTACCGGTAATTAAATAAATTCGAGCTCGAAAACTAGATATCCAAATTGACAATTGTTTAGAGTTTTTGCCCAGCACTGTAATAACCTGTTGAACAACTATCGGAGGGACACAGGAGGCTATTTCGGGCTGTTTTTCCTGCGCCCACCGCAGTGGGTCTCCGTCTATGACGTGCGTACGCCAGCCGACAGCATTCACACCGTTCCTTATTCCAGAGTAATTGTTGTGCGTGGCGTCGTGGGGAAATCACCCGCTCGTCCAAAATACAGAAGTCAAAAAATTAAAACCGATATTTTTTCTGCTGGTTTTTATCAATATTTTTCCTTTGGTTCGGTAATTATTTTTCTTTTTCTTTTTCAGCGCTTCAACGTATTTGATTATTGACGACCAATTCAAAAACACATCCCTGTGTGTAATTAATTACTGAAAAAGCGTTAGTGAAAGGCGCAAAATGTAAATTTGCCGGTTCCACGAAAATTTAAACTTTGGATGGAAGTCACCAAACTGTGGCGCTTGTTTTCTCCTTCATTTTCCCTCTAACAACAGACGCCCCCCCCCCCTCAACCCTCTTTCAGTCACAAATACTCCAACTTCTATTCAAGACACAAGCGTATTTTTGCTTTCATCAAAAGCATGACAAATAAACACTCTACTCCCCGGGGGCAGTGCCACTGACTGTAGTGTCTTTAGGCCATTCCCAAAGGGGAGACATTTCTCGTTCAAGCATAGTTAGTAGAATTGTAAATGGGCTGATTCATCATGTCACGCTCATAACTGCCTGATCTACAAAAGGGAACTGCTGCTTTTTCTTTCCTAATCCTT
>NW_004799403.1:5021-6436 GCF_000002075.1 Aplysia californica | reverse complement strand
GAGAGAGAGAGAGAGAGAGAGAGAGAGAGAGGAGTCCTTACAGGGAATCAGACTTACTCTGCTCACCTCTCTCGCCTCAACAGCACAAAGTCTGCTTCGACTATCAAGGCACCCCGGAAATAGCGGGTCACAAGCGTGTGACAAACATTCAAAAGAAGTAGAGGAAAATGACGAGAGTAAGGATTAGGAAAGAAAAGGCAGCAGTTCCCTGTTGCAGATCAGTCACAGTAATGAGTGTGACATGATGAATCAGCCCATTTACAATTCTACTGTGCATTAGAACGAGAAATGTCCCCCCTTTGGGAATGGCCCAAAGACACTACAGTCAGTGGCACCTCCCCGGGGGTGATGTTAGTTTGATAGGAAAGAAGGGGCAAACCACACCAGAGCACCCGCCAACCACCCACTATAGTACAAAAAGAACACGTCGACTGATGGACAAAAACAGGGTCATGGGACCTAGTATAATGATAATGACGCCCTCCAGCCACCCAACAACAAAGCATACGCGCACAGACAGAACAAATGTGTAACAAAGAGCAGTCAGGCAGTCACAAAAAAAGAAAGAAAAACAAAGAAAAACAAAGAAAAACAAAGAAAAACAAAGAAAAACAAAGAAAAACAAAGAAAAAAACAAAGAAAAAGAAAAGAAAAAACAAAGAATAAAGACAACGTGTGTGTACAACGTTGATTTAGATAACGTTATCTCATACGATAACCCCACTTGGAAAGCCTCAAAACACCTCAGACACAGAGTAGCCTGTCTATTGTGTGGTTCGCGAAGATTGCGCGCGGACTCAATGAGGAAGATACTGATACAAACGATAATGGCGCTAAAACATTCAATGTCAGTTCGCTTGTCGTTCGTTTTACAATTTTGTTACCAGAGCCCCACTCTTGCCTCCTACCTACATGAGGCCGGCTACAAGTTTCGCAGCGCCCACCCACTCACCTGGTTTAGTTTTCGGAAGAGTTTTACGGCACTTGGAACACAATAAGGTCATAGAAGTGCCCAAGATTAGAGGTCCTACTAGAGACAATTATAATTTTGTTTGTTTCAGGAAGAATTTAACGGCACTTGGAACGCAGTTATTAGATAATACAAGTGTCGCAGATTAGAGGCGTTACAAGAGAGTAACAAACTCAAGAAGAAGGAGGAGAGATCATGACGATAGATATTTGATAAGAAAGAAGGAGCAAACCACACCAGAGCACCCGCCAACCACCCGCGCCCACCCACCTGCTCAAACATGTACAGAAAAAAGGGGAGACATGGGATGACATCAAGCGACAAGCCCAGGATAGGGAAAGGTGGGAAGTGTTTGCGCCTGACCTATACCTTGATCCAGGGTGAGAAAGGCAATGATGATGATGATGATGATGATGATGATGATGATGATGATGATGATGATGAT
>NW_004799403.1:1459-3015 GCF_000002075.1 Aplysia californica | reverse complement strand
ACACACACACACACACACACAAGTACACCTCCCCCCCACATCCCCCACATACACCCACACACACACTTTCCCCACTCCCTCCTTCCCCCACGACATAAATGACCATGCGGTAACGGTCAGGACACGACGATGGTAAGCTGATCACGTGTCCATGGGGTCAACGACCGATTACCTACATATATCTAATTATCCAAGGCTTCATTACTGGGCCTTATCAAACAATCAGTAAGTAAGCTTCTACAGATAGATACCAATCAACTAGTTCTTTTTTGTGTTACGGCACTTGCAACACAATCAGGTCATGTAAGTGCCGAAGATTAGAGGTGTTACAAGAGAGTAACAAACACAAAAGAGAAGGAGGGGAGAGAAAGACGATAGCTGTTTGATTTTATAGCTCAAAAGTAATAAGTGACAGAGTAAAAAAAAAAGAAATCACCAAAAGCAAATAAGCACAGACTATTTCAATACCAAAAAAAAGTATTATCTACGCAAAAGAAAGTGGTTCATATAGCTTGCTGACGAGCGGGGATTTGCGCTATAAAAATGCTATCTATAATAATAAAATACGAGACAAAGTAAAAAAAAAATATATATAAAAAAGGGTCACCAAAAGCAAATAAGCACACTCTATTTTCAGACAAATGACAGGACTAACTCAATATCCGATATACGCGGCATATAAATTGGTCGCTTCTAGTCTAAGGACAAGCGGGGTAACTCAGATTTCTTGGATTTCCAGAAATCTTAATCTACACCAAAAGTGGGCATTGCCCTACCTTTAGAAGAAGTTAGGTTTCATTGGTGTGTATATTTGTTTTGTTATAGAGAAAACTCTCCTGGTCTTTAAAGAAACTGAACTAGGGTCCAAAAACTTTACCTTCGATTTTCTAAAAACAGCATTTTTCGGGATAAAGCGACCAATTAATAATAATAATAAATAAATAGCATTTGTATAGCGCATATCCCCGCTCACCAGCAGGCTCTATGCGCTTTACACTATATTATTACCCCAGCAGACCAAAGAACACTCCAAAACATTCTCAGCTTCCCGGGAAGCATACAGTGCAAGCAGCTGATTAAGCGCTCAAACACTAACAAACTGACAAGATCTTTCGCTGTCTATAGCCGGGTACCCATTCTCACCTGGGTGAAGTGAGGAAAATCCGTGTAAAGTGCCTTTCCCAAGGACACAACGTCAGGCCCTTGACGGGATTCGAACCCACGACCTTACGGTTGCGAGTCCGAGAGCCTAACCACGAGGCCATCGACCCCACAGTTACGACATGTATAGTTTATTATTGGCATATCACTACCATAGAATTACAAACGTTCCGTACGACCATGACAGACATGTTTGGCCATTTTGAGTTACAAAGACCATGAGATCAGAAACCTAATGTTCTATCTGCTCTATCAAAATCGTTGGACTATTTCAAGCCGTTATCAAGATATTAAAAGAATTGCATTTGAAAAAGCTTCACATATTTGAAGCTGAAAAATTGCCATATGTCAAATTTCCCAAAACTGTATGTGTATGTGTGTGTGTGTGTGTGAGA
>NW_004799403.1:0-1046 GCF_000002075.1 Aplysia californica | reverse complement strand
TCGGGGAGGGAGTGAGGGAAAGAGAGAAGGAGAGAGGATGCAGAGAGATGAGAGAGAGAGAAAGAGAGAGAGAGAGAGAGAGAGAGAGAGAGAGAGAGAGAGAGAGAGCAGGGAAGAGGCAAAACGAGACGAGATAGATAGATAGATATATTCACATAACCAGCCGACGATCAAATGCATTACAAGATGTAACAAAAACGAATAGATGTTTGACAGGAAAAGACGAACAAACCACACCACAGCACCCGCCCACCACCCACATAATACGATGTCTGGAATCAAAGTAGTAATGTGATCCCGTGTGGTAGTGGTAGCGGTGGTAGTGGTCATGATAGTGGTAGTGGTAGCCTACATCTATGAGTGGTAGTGGCATAGGTAGTGAAATTCCCGCCCACGTCTCCTGGCCTGGGTGTGAGAGAGCGGCTCATGCCTGCAGAGCCAGAAATCCTGGATCGATGACCAGTTTCCGCTGACAAGGATTGAAGCTCTGATTGGCATATTATGTCGTGCGGCAGCGTGGTGAAATCAAGCGCTCGTCAAAATAATGAAACGGAAGAAACTCCACGGCATCTGCAGGTTCTGAAAGTTTTATTGAATTTTTTGTTTCTTTTGCTCAACACCTTTCATGTCAATTAAAGAACCACTCTGGTGAGAATAGCACTGGAAAAAAAACGTTGATGAAAGACACAAAAAGTGTAAATTTTACTTTTACGCTGACTCTCAAGCTAAGGAAATAACTCAACTTCGGCCTCCATGTTTCAGTGATTTTACCTCTGAAACCGGGAGACCTAGACCCACATCTCCTTCAATCTCAGATACTTTATCTCAGATATTCTAACTTCTGTTCAAAAGGATTGGGTATTTTATTTTCATCGAAAGCAAGACAAACGAACAACCTTTAAGATGATACCAATAACCGCACATGACCAAAAATCAAACTGACGAGCGCCTGATTCCACCGTGTCGTGACACATATATATCTGTGAAGGATGGCTGCCCAAAGCCACAGTAAGTCACCTAGTTTAGCATCAGTTTATTCTCGACTG
>NW_004799402.1:14226-15901 GCF_000002075.1 Aplysia californica | reverse complement strand
CAAATGTTCTAAACACAGAGAGCAACGTCTTCCAGAGAGAGAGAGAGAGAGAGAGAGAGAGAGAGAGAGAGAGAGAGAGAGAGAGAGAGAGAGTTAGAGAGAGAAATGAAATGTAAGGAGAATACAGCAAAGGAGTAAACTGTCTCCCCTACAACTCTTTGGACGCTGGACCAAATCCGGAATGATCCAATTACAGAAGTGGAAACTGTCCAAGACAGTCATCCGGTGTTGTGGAGAGAACTGGACGTCTTGGATAGAGTCATTATAATGTTTAAAATACGCCCGGGGGGGGGGGAGTAGTTGTTTGTACAGGTAGAGTCTAGTTGTCTTGGACAGGCCGTGGCCGTTAGAGCAGGTGCGGCTGTCATTCAAACAAGTGGCTCAGTAATCCGGATATACAATCCTGTCCCCGTCGTTTTATGCAAGAAAAATTCTGAAATTATGCAAACTGAGTCGAAAAATGTGAAATTATGCGATTCTGTTAAGTTTAACAAAGAATAATAAAGGAAAATAATCAGAAATTAAGCAAAAAATGATCAAATTTAGCAAAATAAGGCGGGGTGCATAAAACCCCGGGACAGACAAACATAGAGTGTTGATGGGGGCCGCTCATATGACCTTATGAAGTTACGAGCGCCGTAAAACTCTTACCAAACTAAACCCATCCATTCACTTACTTGCTAATGCTCTATTTAAAAAAAATATATACTACTCACAACTTTAGAATTACAAAGTTCTATCTGACATTTTTGAGCTACTAAGACCTTGAGGCCAGAAACCAAATCATAATATGTTCTATCTACTCTATTAAAACCGTAAGATAATTCCGAGTCGTCATCAACATATTCAAGGAACTGCATTCGCAAAAGCTTGACATGATGTGAAACTCAAAATCTTTGACGTCAACATTCTCAAAACTAGCACTAAGCAGATAAGACTTTGTCGTTCTGGGGTAGCGTACTATTTTGTACAAAGGTAAATTGTTCATATTAGGTATTTTAAAATAGTTCTACCATTCTTTTATTTGTTCGTTTGTCTGTTTGTTGGTCTGTTAGTTTGTGTAAAAAAAAAAAAGCACATTGACACAATAAAAGTCATTTATTGCTGGGAAAAAGTAAGACTTAAGTTTTAGTTTTAGTGGAGGTTTTACGGCGCTCGTAACTGCATAAGGTCATATGAGCGCCACACGATATTAGAGCTGTAACAAGAGAGTAACAAACATAAAAAAAGAAGAAGGGGAGATAAGGACAACAGATGTTTGATAGGAAAGAAGAAGCAAACCATACCAGAGCACCCGCCAACCACCCAAGTAAAAGACTGACAGACAGAAAGAACAGAGGGAAAGTAAAGACATGGGACCTGTCAGGGGCACACTCCAACCCGCTCAACCATTCTTACTCGCAAAGTAAAAACCAAGCGGTGCTGTGAACTTAGGTGAAAAAAACCAACTTGTGTCCTGCGCTCTCTTTTGTACTCATGCAGTTGCAAGCGCCGTAAAACTCTTACACCCAACTAATTATTAATGAATCCGGATTTGTGTAAAACAAATCTGAGGCCAGCCCAAGAAGCGTAAAGTGCTGTGAGTGTCCTTGTGCTGAGGTATGGGTTTTCTCCCCTTGCCCCCCGAGGACTCTATCGCTGGATTGTCTTCCCTTAGACACAGACAGGATGTGAG
>NW_004799402.1:10194-12760 GCF_000002075.1 Aplysia californica | reverse complement strand
GCGGAAGGGAGGGGGAGAAGCTCGAATAAAGCATTAGGAGAGGCGGTGGAAGAGATCTGGGGCGCCAAAATAGCATCGGCCAGCTCTCTGTGGCCGGAGAAATCCCGGGCGGAATCTCAGCTAAGCCTCGACACTGAGTTGCCCGATCCGCGCTGATGCCGCAAAACGTTGACGCGATGACCACTCCAGACGGTCAGCCCAGATGACCAGAAAATACCTGGGAGTCCGCTCTTAAGTCTTTTATCAGTCGCGGGGACTCAGGTCAGCAATTGGCGCCATTTTCTGGAGGATCGTCGGGGATCAGATGTCCCAGCGTCCACGAGACGAGAGCGCACTTTACAGGGTACTTGTTTAGCGATGTATTGTTTAACCATACTGTTTAGCGATATTGTTTTGTGATATTGTTTTGGTTATTTGGTTTAGCGATATTGTTTTGTGATATTGTTTGGTTATTTTGTTTAGCGATATTGTTTAGTAATATTGTTTAGAGATATTGTTTTGTGATATTGTTTTGTGATATTGTTTTGTGATATTGTTTTGTGATGTTGTTTAGATATTGTTTAATGAGATTGTTTAAAGCTATTGTATAGTGATACTGTTTACATATTTTAATGATATTGTTTAGTGATATCGTTTAGGTTCAGATATTTTTTGTGATATTGTTTAGATCTTGTGATATTGTTTAGTGATATTGTTTAGATATTGTTTAGTGATATTGTTTAGTGATATTGTTTAGATATTGTTTAGTGATATTGTTTAAATATTGTTAAGTGATATTGTTTAGATATTGTTTATATATTGTTTAGTGATATTGTTGAGATATTGTTTAGTTACATTGTTTAGTGATATTGTTTACATATTGTTTAGTGATATTGTTTAGATATTTTTTAGTGATATTCTTTAGATATTGTTTAGTGACATTGTTTAGATATTGTTCAGTGATATTGTTTAGTGATATTGTTTAGCGACATTGTTTAGATATTGTTTAGTGATATTGTTTAGTGATATTGTTTAGTGACATTGTTTACATATTGTTTAGTGATATTGTTTAGTAATATTGTTTAGTGACATTGTTTAGTGACATTGTTTAGATATTGTTTAGTGATATTGTTTAGTGATATTGTTTAGATATTGTTTAATGACATTGTTCAGTGAGATTGTTTAGAGATATTGTTTATTGTTTGGCGCTTTTATTTAGCGTTGTTTCGCTACTCTAGAAGGACAAAGTTCTATCTGTTCAGCACTTAGTTTTGAGAAATTTGACGTCAACAACCTTGAGTATCACATGTCAAGGTTTTTCGAATGCAATTCCTTAATTATCTCGATAAGATAACGATTCCGAATAGTCTTACGATTTTGATAGAGCAGATATAGATTATTTGATTTCTAACCTCATGGTCTTAGCAACTAAGAACGACAAAAAACTGTCAGACAAAACTTGGTACTTGTACGGTAGTGTGTTGTCATTTCCTCTGCACCACACGGGACGGTCTATCCCTCTCAGCCCCAGGTTGGATGTGGCAAACAGATTCTGAGAAGCCAGCCTCCTATATGATTAAAACTGTGTCCAAGGACATGTAAATATATATAATACTAGCTGGGCCCCCTTTCGATGAAAGGAATGATCGGTGCTTTAACATCAACTGAAAGTCATTGACCTACTATATTTACACTCTACTGGAATGGAGCAATAAATCTTAAGAGAAGCAAAAAATTAGAAGGTCTAGATCTATACTCTCAAAACAAAATACGCCTTGTAAAATATCACTTCCGCACCAGATTGTCTAAAATTACAGATTCAGAAGCGTCGGCCTACAAACGTGATCGGCGAAATAAAGAAGTTCAGCTTTTTGCAGCAAAACTGTCTCAAAACTTAAAAAACCAAGGGCGTCATGATCTGGAGAATATTTTAAAGAATTTTCTGGCGAAAACCGGATGTCGATTGATGCAGCCATTAAAAAGCCTTTTGAATAGCAAAATTGGGCCACCACAAATAGAGAATAGATATTCTGATGACTAAACTATCACAGTGTCACTGGCATCAGTCGGGTGTCCTCACTCAAGAACTACCAGCGTCTGTGGCCTGTGGTATAGTGGTTATCGCAGTCGCAGCAGGAGACCCGAGTTTGTTTCCAGAATATCTCGGTCTTTCGGCTTTATATTTATACAAGCAACTCAAGAACCACCCTGTCTGTTCCCGTGGTTTTATGCACCCCGCATAATTTAGCAAAATTTGATCATTTTTTATCATAATATAATTTCTGATTATTTTCCTTTATCATTCTTTGTTAAAATTAACAGATTCGCATAGTTTCACATTTTTGGGCTCAGTTTGCATAATTTCATAATTTTTCCAGCATAAAACGACAGGGACAGTCCTGTAAGGTATGTGTTGACGTGTCGCAGAGCTATGCTATCACTTTTGGCGCGTGTGCTGAGGTAAGCGTCATCAACTAATTAATCCCCACACCACAGGGCAGAAGAAGCTTTTGGACAAGTCATTATTTTGTGCCGGAGGATCCAAGCGGAGAAATAAGCTTACGCAAAGAGAGGGGAACGGACGGGG
>NW_004799402.1:5244-7652 GCF_000002075.1 Aplysia californica | reverse complement strand
GTGTGTGTGTGTGTGTGTGTTTTACGGCACTATCGGCAATGAAAGGTCCGCTCGACTTCAGGAAGTAGATTAATGCCATATAGCCATAGTAAACAGAAAGAATAGATCTAGTCAAAACGAATTGGATCTAGATCTAGATTATCTAGATCTAGGAGGGGGAGGGGGTAATGAGATAGGAAGAAAGAGGTACAATGCAATAGTGAGAAGTGCATGCTGCAAATGTATCAGAGAGCATAATGTTATGAAGAGGTAAACAAGTAGCCTACATAGGCTAACGCCTAGGCCTACCAAAGAACTAAATTATAAAGCTTTCATGAATTTCTATCGGCACCATTTGCCACAAAATATCTCGCCTAGGTATTCATAGATCCAGATGGATTGAATAAAGGAAACAAATGAAATAAAGCATTCAACACAATATTAAAATAAATCTAGATCTAGAATCTAGATTAGATCGAGATCTCTAGATCTAGATATCTAGATATACATCGAGATATCTAGTAAGAAACTGTGCTTGGTCTTAAAAAAAAAGAAGAACAAAACAAAGCAAAAAGAACCCAGCAAATGAAAGGGGCAAGGAAGGTGGAGAACAAATCAAGGTAAAGAAGAAGTTCACGTACCTTTCAATTCATTTGTAATGATAACTCAACTTTCCTTATTTTCTGTTCACAACTGGTTTCCTGTAGTACACTTAAGCAGAATCTTTCCAAGAAAAATCCTTCCCAGGGAAATGGTGCAAACGTCTAAATCAATGTGAAAGAGGGATGCAAAAAACTCACTGAAAATGTTCAGAAGACGGTTGCGGCATCAATGTTCTTTGTTATAGGCCTAGCCTTTTTCACGAACACAGAGATCTAGTAAATAGTACATTTGTACATAGATCTACAAATGTTTTTGGATGGGTACGTCAGACCACCACGATTAATGTTGCCAGAGTACAATGTATTATCATCAGGAAAGTATGAAGGTTGGCCTTGTAAGTTTGTATCCTTTGAAGCTGCACCAATAAATTATTTTAAATAGCAAAGCTATTTTCTCTTCTGAAAACAATGATTTAAGCTTGTCTGACACTTCATCAAAAAGAAAAATTTTGGTGCTTTCTCTGTAGTTCCCACCCCCCTTATTTGAGCCTGACCTAGAATCTAGATCTACATCTAGATCTAGATTTCTAGATCTAGTTCTATACGTTTGATTTGCGGCAAGCTAAGATATCAAACCTAACAACTGCAAAACATTAAATTGTGGTAAAATTCAGGGGGGCATATTTTTATTCGGTCAGGGGGGCAAACCCCCTACTCTTGGGGCCAAAACCGGCGAATAACATTTGCGGGGTGGGAACTACCGAAAAAGCGCCAAAATTTGTATACTTCACTTTGAATCTCATATCGATATATCTAGATCTAGAATGTAGATTGCCTCCAGCTTTTCAGCTTATTTCAGTAGGCTATTTTCTGGCCAATGAAGTCGACAGATGCTCAAATAGATCTAAATCTAGTCCAGTTATCTAGATTCTATGTTCCCCCAGCCCTAAGGTGTAGAATCTAGGCCCTAGATTTCTATGACTGTAGTCGCTTAACCACTGGTCTAATCTAGACCACTGTTTGACCACTGCTTTAGATCTAGATTGTAGATCACTTATTACTCTAACATGACATAGCATGTAACTTGACTGGGGGGACATAGATTTAGATCTAGATAATCTAGAGCTGGGGGAACATAGGGCTGGGGGAAACATAGGGCTGGGGGAACATAGATCTAGACAACAACATTCTAGCAGACAAGCTCCCCCTCAGCCTCAACCCACTTCTTACGTGTTTCTTCATCCTTAGGAAATCTAGATCTAGATCTAGATCTAGAATCTAGACTAGATCTATACACATGTACTTTCTCCTGCGTGGTTTTTGTCTGTAATTGGTTTTACAACCATACACGGAACACTTTCGGCTAGTGTGAAAATGTCTTTCGCCCATCCAAGCTTCCCGCAAAGCAGAACTCAAGCAAAAGAAAAGTATCGATATCAATATTGTGATACGATTCTAATACGAATCGTGAAGAGGAAACAACAGTCAGATGAGATAGTGATAAAAAATGAATTGCAAGGATATAAAAGTAGAGCAATCCCACTGAAAATTAAAGATACGTGCATAACCTAATGGAAAATACACCCAAGAACCCAGAAGTAAGAAATGAGTATAGTTCGTTCTTGATCAATAGGCAAGGCCTAATAATAGACCCTGGGCAATCGGTGCTTTTATTTTCGCTATAGCCTAATGTGTGCTCGATTACTGACACGGTAACAAACATTATGGGAGGATAACTCGCAAAATTCTTCGTTTAACTCCCCTTCGAGGCATTGCAAGGTTGTTATTATTATTATTATTATTATTATTATTATTATTATTATTATT
>NW_004799402.1:1624-2858 GCF_000002075.1 Aplysia californica | reverse complement strand
TTCATTCATTCATTCATTTTTCATTCATTCATTCATTTTTTCATTCATCCATTCATCCATTCATTCATTCATTCATTCATTCATTCATTCATTCATTCATTCATTCATTCATTCATTCATTTTTTCATTCATTCATTCATTCATTCATTTAATTAATTCATTTACTAAATTGTGTGCTGTTGTGTTTTGTTTTTTGTTATTTGGGGTTGTGTGTTTTTGTTGTTGTTTTGTTTTGGGGTTTTTTTTTGGGGGGGGGGTAGGGGGTATAATATATTAGATGTAAGTGTTGTTACGTCCCTATCAACCCACTTTAGATCATCCAGGAGGCGGGCTGCCTACCCTGCCTGTCAGGGCTAACCCGGAAAAGCCGAGGTAGTGGACACATATTCCTTGCCGCTCCACCACAGAGTCACCGGTGTGTAGCGTGTAGAGGTTAAGTAAGGACAGGGAATCATTACAGCTTATGTCAGAGTAAGACAGACACCCAGGACACTCGACACAACGGCTGTTGACAAAGGAACTGAACAGACAGACAGAAACAACGGACGGGACAGAAGTTTTAGTTTTAGTAGTACGAGTTTTACGGCACTTGCAACACAGTAAGGTCATATAAGTGATGAAGATTAGAGGTGTTACAAGAGAGTACAGACACAAAAAGAAGGAGGGGAGATAGAGACGATAGATGTTTGATAGGAAAGAAGGAGCAAACCCACTAGAGCACCCGCCAACCGCCCACAGCTTTAGGTAAGACAGACACTCAGGTCACCCCGGCACAGAGGCTGTGGACCTAGGCACTGGGCAGTCACACAGAGTGACGGGAACAACGGACGGGGCAGAAGAGACGTAGGACCTACCAGTGACACCCTCCAACCACCCACACAGACCGACAGAAATAACGGACGGGACAGAAGAGACGTAGGACCTACCAGTGACACCCTCCAACCACCCACACAGACAGACAGAAATAACGGACGAGACAGAAGAGACGTAGGACCTACCAGTGACACCCTCCAACCACCCACACAGACAGACAGAAATAACGGACGAGACAGAAGAGACGTAGGACCTACCAGTGACACCCTCCAACCACCCACTTGATTACTGCGAGGCAGGACTTGTTGTTATGGTATTGTACACACATGCATACACACATGCATAAACACACTCATGCACGCACGCGGGTGCGTGCACACACACATACACACACAAAGACATACACACACACACACACACA
>NW_004799402.1:0-1195 GCF_000002075.1 Aplysia californica | reverse complement strand
AGGAGAGGAGATGGGAGGGAAGAGGAGAGGAGAGGGGGAGGGTCAGCATGCCTGTGCCCGGAAGAGCATAGTTTAACAGTAGACAGGATAGCTTGCTGCTTGTTACTTGTTTGTGGGTGTATCTGCGTGTGTGTGTGTGTGTGTGTGTGTGTGTGTGTGTGTGTGTGTGTGCATGTGTGTGCTCGTGCACCCGCGCACCAGCGGCTGCGCGCACATTCCACCCTTCAGTAACTAAAAGACCACTAACTACTCTACACCCGTAATCAGACTTCAGTAACTAAAAGACCACTAACTACTCTAAGCACCCGTGATCAGACTTCACCGTTGACCGCCCCGCCACAAAGCCCGACTCCCCGCGTCACTCGATCTACATGTCGTTCTGCAACAGTCTTCTTACACTCGTGCACACACGACAGAACAGCGCCAGGTCAACACTCAACACCTCTAAGTCTAAGGCTTGTTTGAGCAGCTCAAAGTTGTGTTTCTGGAAGTGTCGGCCCAGCTAATGTGTTTGGGGGAAGAACGGGGACGCCTAACTGATCTCTGATTAACACTAAGACAGAATACAAAGACAGACGTGTATTGAGACAGACTGACAGAGGTATAACAAGACAGAGGTGTACTAGACAGCCGTGTATTAAGACAAACTTGTAAGACAGAGGAGTAAAAAGACAGAGGTGTATTAAGACAGAGGTATAAAAAGACAGAGGTGTACTAAGACAGACTTGTAAGACAGACTTGTAAGACAGAGGGGTGGAGACTATTGCGAAACATTGAACCTATAATATATACATATAAACATCGCGTCTTGTGAATGGAGGATTCCGACTTTGTCATCACCCGCTAGGGTACAGTCGTGAGTGAGTAGTGTATTTGTGTGTGAGTTCACGGTTGGGATAACAGTAAATGTTGACGCCACGCGGGTGTTTCTAACTATGGTAAGTTCACCAAGGTTTACTCTTTGTGTTGGAAGATTAATCAATTATCCACAGAGGTCCGATTCCAGAAACAATGACATGTACTGTGTTATTAGTGTTATTTCCGCTTGTTAAAAATGTCTCCATCTTGTGGGATTTTGCCCTCCAGTAAAGTTTGCACCATGATCAGCAAATAGTACAAGTAATTACTTATGACGGTACCAACATAATAATAATAATGATAATAATAATAGAAATAAATATAGAAATAACAATGA
>NW_004799401.1:0-16002 GCF_000002075.1 Aplysia californica | reverse complement strand
TGTGGAATTTTGACTTGTGCATGTTGTTAATATGGCTTTTTGATACTGACAAATCCCTGAAATACTCCGTGAATGTTAAAGAAAAAAACGAACTCTCAGCGAGACCCAATAAGAAGGTCTCGGTGAGGGGTTCGTATATTTTTTTTTTACATCTACAAGTCTAAATTCAGTTTTTGGAATCTAAAAAATATGACAAAGTTTTTACCACAAGTCAAAAATTGAATTTTCGGAATAGTAACTCTTAAATTTGCACAAGGGAAAAACTTAGTTTATTTTTTACTTTCGCTAACTTACAATTCTCCCAGCACGACTACAGGGTTCCATAATATGATGATGTCAATTTGGTCAGAGAATTGCAGCCAGAATCAAACTTTCATATGCACTAAAAAATAATAGGTGTTACGACATGGTGGGATCAAGCGCTCGTCAGTTTTGATTATGAGGCTTACAGAGTTATTGATATCATCTTAAGAGCTTTTTTTTTCCAGGTAATTTTTTATAATAAATTTTTCATTTTTTCTTTGATCTGTTAATGTAAGGGTAAGTAATGTGGCCCTTCAATAAAAAAAATGTAGGGTCTGTTGAACACTTCCATCGAGACATGTGATACTGATAGATTATTTTGGAGGCGGGCTATCTACACATTTATATATAGAATCATCTATCTACACATATATTATACATGCGCTCAATGATATTTCTCCCAGCAGAAAGACCAAGATACTAGATTGAAAAAATCCTCCCCACCCGAGAATCGAACTCAGGTCTTTAACATGCGAGGACAATTGGCTTACCCACTGCACCACAGACAGTGGTCTGTATCGTGCTGAGGATGGGCAAAAAATGAAAATGCTGATTTGTGCGTGTGTTCTTTGAAAAATGTATAAATTTACTTGTTGATTTGTCTGTTATCTTCAGTGTTGTCGTTTTGGTTTGTTGCTGTTGTTATTCTTTGTTGTTCTTGGTGATGCTTTTGTGTTGTAAATAAAAGTTTTTTGTGGGGATTTTTTTTTTCTTGGGGGTCTACCCACCACACCACTAGAAAAATAATACAGAATTGAGTGAGATGACTGCGTCCCTTCTTCCCTTTGCACAGGTTCATGGAAACGCACGCTCCGTATAAACCTGTCCCCGTGGTTTTATGCATCCCGCATAATTTAGCAAAATTTGATCATTTTTTGCATAATTTCTAATTGTATTTATTTTTCTTAATCAGTCTTTGTTAAAATTCACTGAATCGCATACTTTCACATTTTTGGGGCTCAGTTTACATAATTTCAGAATTTTTCTTGCATAAAACGACGGGTACAAATGAGAGGATACGAATGACGAGTGCTTTTGTTGGTACACCCCCTTGCAGTATTTGACAATAAAAATAATATATTAGATACTACATGTCATGTATCTTGCATACGTCTTCTTGCATGACCTCATAATTTCTGCTTGGGTGGTTGGAGGGTGCTCTTGTGTGGTTTGCTCCTTTTTTCCTATTAAACGTCTGTTGTCCTTTTCCCTCCTCCTTTTTTGTGTTTGTTACTCCCTTGTCTTGTAACACCTCTAATCCTCGGCACTTATATGACCTTATATTTTTGCAAGTGCCATAAAACTCTTACGAAATAAAAATTGCAGTGTGGAATGGGTAGTAGTACTAGTAGTAGGTTCACTAGGAATGTTTTTGAATCATGTGGAAATGGAAGCGTTTGTCGTGGGTCGGAGCAGTCCCTATCCAAAAATGATGTAGATGTAGAGATAGTACATAGGCTATATATATATGATGGTCGCTTTTAAGGACAAGAGGGCTAACTAACCCAGATTTCGGGGGTTTCCAGAAATCTTGATCTACACAAAAATTGGGCATTGCCCTACCTATGGGAGAAGTTTGATTTCTGTGGTGTGTTTATATTTGTTTTGCTATAGAGAAAAACTCTCATTGTCTTTTAATTAAAGAAACTGAACAAGGAGCAAAAACGTTACCTTCGATTTTCTCAAAACAGCATTTTTCGGGAAAGCCCCCTTGTGTTTAAAAGCGACCATATGGCCTAGTATCGATAGAGGCATAAAACACCCAAAAGAATTAAATTGTAATTACAGTGGAGTCCACTTATAATGAGTCCTGAAATAAGGAGAAGTCTGTCATAAAGACACTATTCTAAAACCCCGTTTTTTTTCCTTCTTTATATTTGTAAATAAAATACTGCTATTGCGCAATCAGTCAGTCACGCGGGTCGGTTATAACGGAATATTGCTGCTGCTGTGCACAGCGCACAGACCAATTGCACATATTATAAAACCTCGCCAGTTGAGAAAGTTGTTTTGTGATCCAGCGAAACAAAGAATGGGAGAGTCCTAGTAAACCAACAATGAAGGCCGGAGTGAATGAATGGGGAGGGTGTGGCATGCGCAGACAAGCAGAACGCATCGTGTGATAGGCCGGCCCAGTCTAGATTTTCTAGGCATACCGAGCCTCTCACTTCTCTGGTGCGGGATGGAGAGGTAACAATGCTGTGATAGATGGAGTGAATGTGTGACGTGCGCAAGCAGACGCAACGTGCTGCAGGGTGTGGTGGGGTTGGGGACAACACAGCGGGCGAGTTAGCCTAAAGCCAGAGCCTCTTCTTTCGGATCGCCAACGCCGAACTGTCAACATTGCTAGTGCTAGAGAAGAAAAACTGATTCGATTTTTGATCAAGTAAAACCTAGAGATCATGTTTGAACAAAATCATCATCAGGGGAAATACAAAAAGGAATAAACAGAAACCAAACTCATAGATTAGGTCTACTTTACTATTTCCCTTGAATTTATTACTGGATCCCTTATAACGAGAATCCTGCTATAGTATAACGGACATTTCGCACCGGTTCCCTCCCTCTCGTTATAACAGGATTCCACTGTATCATGCATGAAGACATTTTCCCCGTGGGTGGTTGGCGGGTGCTCTGGTGTGGTTTGCTCCTTCTTTCTTATCAAACACCTGTCCTGTAACACCTCTAATCTTCGGCACTTATTTCGTGTTGCAATGCAAGTGCCGTAAAACTCTTACTAAGCATGCCTAGCCCGGAGGTGGGAGCCAACAAACTCGCTCGTGGTACAATCTGCCGGCGTTTTCTAAACCTGGACTGAGTCTGTGCAGGGGGAAAGAGGAAGAGAGACAGCAGCGGATGCATTTCCTGTCACTGTCCAGACCTCATGTGGGACTTAGGCAAGGCACAAATTAATTCAAATTAATTGGGAAGAAATTATAAAAAGTTAAATTAGTCTTCTCCGACATGGAATCTATTAAATGAGGCCCCCCCCCCCGCAAAAAAAGGAGAATGCGTGACTTCGACGCTTGGCGTAGATGACGAAATCTTTCCATTTCACTTCCATGAACAGAAATACATATCATGTTTGTCTTGAACGAGAAGAAAATAAAAGGAATTCGCTTAGATTGTGTCTCTTTTCTTGATTGTATTACTACACATCACAGGTCACCTTTACGGCTTTTTGTCATCTTCTTTAATCACACCCCCCCCCGTGGGTGGTTGGCGGGTGCTCTGGTGTGGTTTGCTCTCTCTCTCTCTCTCTCTCTCTCTCTCTCTCTCTCTCTCTCTCTCTCTCTCTCTCTCTCAATGAAACAGCTTTGACTGCTATGCCCATTGTCCCTTCAACTCTATTGGTAGACTCTTCCGACCTCACTTTAAGCTTACTTTTAAGTCTATGGGTGAATTTGACTGCGACAATGTTTCAAAATTAGGAAGGAAAGCAGTGATTATTTGATTATATAGACGCTTCGCCTCTGAGGACAGGGTAGGCCTAGCCTACATGATAGTATAGATCTACGATTTTGAACATAATTAATAACATAGCTTGCTTATATAAGGAAAATAACAATGTTGGGTAAATAGATCTGTATACATGTAGTTGACTCAACTTTATTAAAAAAAACAAACAACAGCTTTAAGTGGGTGGTTGGCGGGTGCTCTAGTGTGGTTTGCTTCTTCTTTCCTATCAGTATCAAATATCTATCGTCTTTATCTCCCCTCCTTCTTTTTTTTGTTTTGTTTTTGTTTATTACTTTCTTATAACACCTCTAATCTTCGGCACTTATATGACCCTATTGTGGTGCAAGTGCCGTAAAACTCTTAAAAACTATTCTAAAAAAGATTTAAATTATTTTGCGCGTTTGTGTGAAGGACATTATTTTGTGACCAATGCTTTTTGCCTCTTTCATGGGGTACATCCGCTATTCCCCATTCTACGAACTTCCGGTATATTTTACTAAGGAATTGTTGGAAAAATCTTTGAGCGGATGTAGGCCTAGTCAGTCAGTCGCCATTTTGATCGCCATTTTGCTCTTGGTTGCGAGTTGCAAAAGCTGTCTGCTGTTTGAAGTGTATTTACGCACTGCATTTGGTTTGAGACGATTTGCAAGTTACCCAGAACAATTGTTTGGCTGTCGAGTCGCTTTTCTGAAGATTTCACGTCGATCTTTAGATCTAGTGTCTTTGTCTTCCAGAGATCCATTCGTTCCTGAGCTGAAGCCAGTGAAGGAGAAGAGTCCTGCCCTCTCGATCTCTTTGTCTTTGCCGCCGCCATGGGGAATTCTTCGTCTCTTTTCACCGCTGAATCGCTACTTCGTCTAGGTGAGCGTCTTGACTTGGAGGAAGGCCAGTTCTATGGCCTGGAAGGAGAGTACATGTTCTGTGGATTAGAGGTGAGAAGGGATACTTACTTAATCGGTGTGGATTGTGAAGGAAACCGGTATTTGATTGAGGTAGATAAAGCTAGAGATAGTCAAGGTGACCCAGTTGTCAATAGATTGGCCGCTGGAGGGCCGGAATGGTACACCGAGTGGTTGAGGCGGGTGGCTGGGAGAGAGGTGCGGTGGATTAGTGGACCTAGGAGTGGGGAGGTGATTGTTCTCTATGATGTTCTATGGAGAAAACCGATGAAGGGATAGGACAAGATGGTGGCTAAGTGATAAGATCACTGAGTCTGAGTGATGGACTTCTGTACTGTATTGTAGGCTGTGTGGCAAGTGTGTGTTTGTCTGAGTCCGTGTGTTGTTTAAGTTTTATTCTATTCTAGCGATGTGTGTGTATGGTTTTAGGATTTTTGTATTTTTGGCTTTTGCCCACCTTCTAGATCTAGTGTATAAACATGCATGTCTGAAGTCCAGAGTCAGACTGTTCACTTTTAATGGTTTTTGTGGGGATCTCTCTTTGTCTCTCTCTTTGTCTCTCTCTCTCTCTCTCTCTCTCTCTCTCTCTCTCTCTCTCTCCCCCTTTCCCCTCCTTCCTCCTCTCTCTACTCTCGCTCCCCCCCTCCTCTGTCTCTCTCTCTCTCTCTCTCTCTCTCTCTCTATCTCTCTCTCCCCCCCCCAGGGAATTGGCTTGTCCATGACTTGGATTGAAACCTGCCGACATTTTTTTCTTTGTTTTTGTTGTAGAAAGTATGGATGAGTGTGTTGTTACTGTGTTCATCATCTTAAAATAGGTAGATCTAAATGTTTGAGTTTATAATTCATTAGATAAAGGTAAGACGCCATATATAGTATAACCTATAATTTGTGGTAGGAGGTGCGCCAGTCTCAACAGGATTCACCTTCTTTACAACCCACTAACACCGACCCTTTGTTTGTCTCTTGTCATATATATATAGCCAGTCAAGTAGGTCATCAGTTTTATTAGTTGTAGCAAAGGAAAAAGACAATTAATATTTTTAGGGGAAGAGGAGGGAGAAAAAGACAACTGTAGGAATTGATAAGGGAGGATATCCGTAACAAGTGACCACAAGTATGAGGCAGAGTAGAATAGAGGGCTAGGGTAGGAGTAGGGTTAGGGGTTGGTCTCTTCTTTGTTATGTTTGTTGAGGTGGTCGCTCGTTTCAGAAGTCCTTCCATTGATAATGAGGAGAGCTGAGATAGATTTAACAGTGGGAGTTGTGTTGTTTTTTAGTTTTCTTATATTTAATTTATAAGCTTGTTTTTGAGGCTGGTGCTTTGAAAGGCATGGGGTGGTGGGGCTATTCAGTCTGAAGAGGAAATTGGGTATGAGGGGTTGGGTGTCAAAGGGGAAATGACGCTCAATCCCTCATAGTCGGTGAAGTCGAAGACGTTAGTCTCAGGAGTCAGAGAGCCAGGTAACAACGATAGTGGCAACTCAGCAATTTGAAAGCTTTGAAATTTTTATCCAAGTGCCTAGAAAGGGGTGGAACACATCCACGAGCCACTTGAAATTGAATATTTTTGTATTTTTTTGAGTAGTTGATATGAAAAAGGTGTTCTAGTTTTAAGAGTGTGGGCTGTCGTGGCTGAAAGTCCAATATTGTTATCAAATATGACAGTTCAGGGGTCAAGGGGGAACTGACCTTTGTCCTTTCATATTGGGTTTCAGTTTTGGAAGGCAAGGGAATCCAGAATGCCTGTATTTGGTGTGACGGGGTAGGGTAGTGGGCCGATCTTTTTCGTTTCAAATGATGGCAGTTTTAAATTTTGTGTAAAGGCTTGATGATTGGGATTTTTGGTTTACTTGGCTGGCCATAGTGTAGAGACAAATGTGTATGTATATATATATGTGTGTGTGTTGTTGTTTTGCATGGTCCATGCCCCTAGAGTAGATCCCCATTAACATAGTCACCAGTAGATGAGACTGAGCGCACATATTTCGGCCTATTTTTTTGTCTGGTGACGATTAACTAAATTTGGTTTGCTCCACTAGGGAGTGGGAATGTGGGAAAGTGCCCGCCTCGTGACTCTTTGGGAGCAGAGGATGTTAGGATATAAAATACTTTAAGCTAACAATAATATTATGGTACTGTCATAGTTCGAGTTCTGTGTGTTTGCGATTTTGTGTTGTCTAGCATTTGTAAAGTGTTGTTTGCATTGTGTTTACTGTTATTTTGTTCTTAGTACTGTGTACCTACTAACTTTCTTCCCCTGGTTGTACTGATTATTATTCATGATGGCGTTCTTACAATAATAGATTCTAGATCTATGCTAGGAACGGGCACGGGACAAAATTATAGATTAAAGAATTATTTTGCTTCCATGATTGGCAGCGACCAGTAAAGTAGACAAGCTTCATTTCAACAGTTGTTTGCTTATTTCATGCTCAGTCATCTCATAGCTGCGCCTGTTGGCAAAGTACTCAAAATTATCATCAGGTATTTTCTGTTTGCTTACAACTGTGCTCTGAGCACCAAAACACAAGAGAACACCTCTTTGCCAACATCAGCTTACCTGTTTCTCCAGCACCTGTGGTAACTTTGGACTTACATTAAATACCAAAAGAGATGAAAATAATGTTGTAACCACCTTTCGGAGAGCTTCGTATAAAATTTGCATAAAAGTGTACCTCTCCAGAGCCTGCGGTCTCATATTTTGCTCATGTCAGAGAGAGTCAAATGCTGTAGAAAAATTCACCAACCGTGACAGCAGATAGTCTCAAACAGCCAATACAGACGCAGAGATTAGTAACGGTTGCTAGAGCCGGTGCAGCGTTCAAACGACTGGAAGGGAAAACATCTGAGAGCACAGAGTAAAGACCTCAGTCTGAGCACAAAGCTGAAGGTTTAAGACAGCGCAGTGATTTTTGTCATCGTTCTCCTCCCTGTCAGTTTCATACCTTGCACTTTTTTGGCCGTCATACAACACTGTTTCGTCAAGTTTATAAAGAGATTCAGATATGTGCAGGACTGAAAGTTACACAGTTTGTTTTTGAAACAGTGCAGATCTGTTTGCTATGTTGAATAGATCTTAAAACTTTGAACAGTTTGAGTGTTGCTATATTTTGTGACTTTTTATTTTGTGTGCTATGTTTTGAAATGCAGAACTTTGTCCAAAGTTGAGATGCAGAAATAATTCAGTGTCAAACTTCTTCGGAAGCAAGATTCTAAGAAAAGAAACTCCAGTTTGGGACTATTTAAGTGAACAAAATTTGCCTTTAGGCTCTAGGTTGCCTTTGCCTTTGTTAATTTTGTTTAACATTTGGCACCTTCGATGGTTTTTTGTTGTGATTGATTTCATAGATCTTTTCACTGTGTAAAACGTCCACCTGAAAACAGGCGTTCCACCAGAGGACGGAGAGACACGTTGGACCGGCAAGAGAGGACGAGTCACTGGAGAGCCCGTCATGAAGCCGGAAGACGTGGTCACTCAGCAGACCTAAAGCCAAGACTGGCCTGAGTCGGATTTCCAGCAGAGACTGCCACAGTTCCCCTTCCCCATCCCCTCCCTTGCAGAAGTTGGAAGTACTGGGCCTCATCGTGGCGCAAGGGTGAACACCCTGTTCAAACCACAATACACATGTCATGCTGAAACAGGAGCAGACTGTGTGGAGAGGTTTGAGCTGGGTGGCCAACACAGTACTACACTCACCAGTGTGAAGGATGAATGGAGAGTCTATAGGCAAGTGTGCAAAATGTGAGCTGTTGGATGTAGTTTGTTAGTGTGTTGAATGAAACCCAAACTTGAACCTCTTGCGTTTAAAAAAAAATGTGTCATATATTTCTTGTAAATAAACTGTTAAATCTAAGTTTTGACTACTACCACAACTAGTATTATCTTTTATGTCATGTATATTGGGGCTGGAAGTGTAACACTACAGGTTTTTAATGCTGTCCTCTGTTTAATTCCTCTGACTGCCCAATATCAGGGGAAATGACTCTAACACGACTAGGTGAAGGACGATATATCATAATGAGTTATTTCCCTTTGTACAAACTGATGAGATGGCCTGGGTTTTAAAAAAAATGTATATGCAAGTATGTATTTCTTGTAAGTAAATCTTTTGATCTAAGTTGTGACTTTGTATTCTAGCTGACACTGCCCTGTGCTCTGCTATTTTCAAACTGGTCATAAATGAGACTTTCTTGTGGTGGTAGAGACTATGAACCTGTAGGCTACTAGAAAAAAATTAACAAAGTTAAATAATTGATTTATGTTTTTTAAAATTTATTTATGTATTATTTGTCTTATAAATACTTTTGTATTGGCTATTCTGTATCTCAACTTCTGCATGAGTATCAAGGTACCAGACCTGCCAAGTGGTGTGATAAAATTGGGAATCTCCAACTGGCCAAAAATTGTTTGTTATAATAGATGCACAAATCTCTACACAAAGTGACAAAGTCAAATACACAGCTGCCGGGTACACAGATAAAATTGGAACCCTCTAATTTTTTTTCCCAGGAAGAATCCTGAACAGATTTGAACATAATCTGATTTTTTAAATTTCTTGATAGCCTTATTTATAATATATGCAATTTATGGTAAATTACATTAATTCACCACTTATCGTAAATGAAGCTAAAATACACATTTTCCAATAAGGAATTCAGTCAGCTCAACTGTCGAGGGGACAGATGAACTGTGGATCTTTTAAAGGCTCCTAGCTGGGACATGTCAGGTCCAGATCTGTGCTGGTCCACAGATGTTCTGTGCGGTCTCTCTTTCTTCTCAAGTGCTGTGAAGGGACGAGGGCGGCCGCTCCGGTAGTTCTGTTGGTCATGCTGGACTGTAAAGTAGTTCTGTTGGTATCATTGTGAACTAGAAAGTAGTTGGCCCTGATTCAAGTACCAGGCTGGGCCTTCATGAACTCTGGTGTTTTGGTGGAGTTTTCAGAGGTCCCACCCCTTAAATAGCCTTAGAACCCATACAACAACGTGATAAGGAAAAGACGTGATAAGGAAAGATTTGAAACCATCCTGACTTTCTTCCATGTCACTGACATGGACAACTTTGTTCACCCCCTCCTCTAGTTCTGTCCCTTCCTCTAGTTCTGTCCAAACTTTCACCTCCAATGTCCACCCTCACCTCAATGTCCACCCCCGAGTGGCAGTCTCAAGTCTCAGCTACCCAGTGTACTGCCCAGACAAGCCAGGCAAGTTTGGTGTCAAGACCAGACAAGCCAGGCAAGTTTGGTGTCAAGATAATTCCAGCTCCAAGTACTCTGATAAAATTGGAGCCCTTCGATATTTTATTTCATAATCTGTTCTTGAACCCCAATTTACACAAACAAATCAGGGGGAGGGTTTGGAGATAAATTGAAGTCCATTCCCATCAGTTATGCGCAGCTTATTGTAAATGACAAGAAATTACGTTGGTTTATTTGCAATATTTGTCTGACTTACTGTAATGAAGTGAAAATACACGTTTTTATCTTTGTGTATTTACTACACTATTCTATCATGGGTTATTTGCTACTTACGGTATGTAATGTGATCTACCGCGGTTCTGGAGACTCCATTTTTTCCTGGACACATGACAACAACCCAGCAGACAGGGATCATCCAGCAACAGACGTGCTTACACTTACAGATTTAACAACAAAGGACAATGCTGATGACAAGGAAAATGAAACTGATTCCTCGGACAGAGCGGTGTTGACACAAGAAATGTTTTTTGCTTAAAGTGCACTTCATCTGTACCTGCAATAGAAATGTCGACTGTTGTGACCCCAGCACGTCACTGACTTCAGCACTTGACAGCCATGGAAGATGTAATGGTGATGAGCTGATGGAAAATTAACAGACAACGATTTTCAACTTCTATCAACAAAAGTGGCGACGTCTATGAGGACAGGAGATAGCTGGGAGACGCGGGCCCGGGGACTCTCTTGAACTCATCATATAGCTCACAGCTACTAGTAGTAACTACTGAGTTCCATCTAGTTGTGGAAACCTCTCTCCAACAAAAGCAAAAAACATTTTAATGGGCCTACGGCAGTCCTAAGCCTGCAAACCAACTCCAGTTGGGAACTCAGAAGGGAATGTTTTTTTAAAATAACCCACCCCAACCCCAAGAGAAAAAAAAACAACTCAACGTGAGTGGTCGGTGGGTGCTCTGGTGTGGTTTGTGCCTTCTTTCCTGTTAAACTTCTATTGTCCTTATAATAATATAATCTCTCCTATTCTTTGTATGTTACTCTCCAGTACTTACTTTCACTTTTTCTGTCCTCTTATGCCACAGGTGTCGAGGGGAGGTCAATTGTTGGATTTATGCTAGGTGTTTTGATCGTCATGCTGTTCCTTTGGAAGGCCTCTTTGACTTCGTTGATCCATCTTTTTCTTTTGCTGTGAAGTTTAAGTCATCGAATGACAGTGGGTAGTTGACGGGTGCTCTGGTGTGGTTTGCTTCTTCTTTCCTATCAAACACCTATCCTCTTTATCTCCCCTCCTTCTTTTTTGTGTTTGTTACTCTCTTGTAACACCTCTATCTCACCGACTACGGATCCCGTCACAGGTACGGGGCGGGCGGTCGGTTCGCAGGTACGGATCTCGTACCTAGACCTGCATGTTTGCCGACAATCGCGACCCGACCCGCGAGCCGGCGGATGCTACAGCTAGGCCCACCTGTATCAGTCAATGTGCGTAGTGTGAGGCCTGGCCGACTGCCAGCGCCCCCTTTTTCTCCCGTCAGCTTTATCGGCACTCTTGTTTTCGTGCCGACGTCGGCGTTTCCGACATAATTGTCGGAACCTGAGTAGAAATGCGAATACGAAAAAGGACGATGACCTAAATTATCTACTTTCAGTTTCGTGCTCGAGCGGCCATTTTGAATTTCGTTTGTTGACTAATTCAATTGTTCAGATCGTGCGGATTCATTCAAGTCCGACTCACTTGTAATAGAATCTAGATCTAGATCTAGATTTATATAGATCATTATAGACCTCAATGGAGGATTCATTTCCAATTCTATTGTGTCAAACCCTATCATAGGTTGTGCTGTAATAATAATGTTGGTTAAAAGCATTTCATCAGGTGCGTGAATTATGAATGTAGAATCTAGAGATATCTAGACTCAGCTGAGTCCCTCTGTTCGGAAGCGGATGCGGGTTTCTAGTTCAAGGCCTACTGTTGTTGTTGTTCGCGCGACGAAATCACAACTTCGTTCCCTACATCTGTCTCATGTAATTCAGTGTATGGGTCTGAATAAAGGCATAGACCAGCTTTTATATTTTCACCAAACACTCACACATGGATACAAATCAAAACAGCTCTTTGAACTTTTATTTTTGTTGTTGTTGTGAATTTCATTCTATCTGTCATGTTTCCGGAAATTTTTCGAAAAATCAAATTCATTCCAATTTTGAAACAATCATAAGAATTAAAGTATTAGACCTAGAGAGCTTAAATTTTTTGCAATAGATTAAGTTTGAAAGTAACTTTACTTTACTGTGTCAAAAAATAATGACAATAGGGTAATTCTGAGAGTTGTGGTGGTGTTTTGAAATACCCTAAAAAATGCCAGTACTCAGCGCTAGTGATTTGTGAAAGGGGCCAGTAGTCAGTGAGCTAATCTTCTGGCGCTTTATATGACCTTTTGCAGTTGCAAGCGTCGTAAAACCTCTACTAAAACTAAACTGAACTAAAAATGGGTTGCTTGTTTTAATGATGTTATATTTCTGTTTTTTGTTTTGGTTCTGTGTGTGGCTTTGGGGCTGGTCCCCACAAGTCTTGAAATTCTACTTTGCTGCCTCTCAGTTGTTTCTGTCTCTCCATCATAGTACATACTTGTTTCTTCCGACTATTTTGTTTTCTTACTTTTACTGTTCGTGGTTGGCGGGTGCTCTGCTCCTCTTCTTTCCTATCAAATATCTATCGTCCGTATCTCTCCTTCATTTGTATGTATGTTACTCTCTTGTAACACATCTGTTCTTCGGCTCTATATGACCTTATTGTGTTGCAAGTGCCGTAAAACTTTTTCTAAAACTTAACTAGGAGTTTGCGATGTAACAACAGTTAGGCACTTCAATGAGCCATGCAGAAGTGAATTCACTTCTCGTGTGAGGAAATATTTTCGTAATACCGGTCCATGTAATTAGTAGAATATCCCGGTCTGCTGGGACGTTTTAGGTTGGCCCTAAAATAGAAAATTCTGACATTTTAATCTAAATCAAAGTCTGTTTTGAGATCTGGGACCCACTTTTTGAAGAGGGAAGAGCGGTCAAGTTGTTGGTGTCAGTTATGTAAATTAATACATACCACCATACTTAACTGGTGGGAACTGGCAATGTGGTGCCATCTGTTACCGGTATGTAAAATCTATTAAGAAATTATCTATATATTTGAAGCTGTTGAAAAAAACGTCTCCCACAGAATAAGAACTCCTTAAGTCAAACAGTTTTGTTTTTGTTGCTTTTTTCTTTTTCTTCTGATTACACACAAAAAGATGCACAAAATGTCCATGAACTGTGAGCATTATGTAATACGTTTTATTATTTTGATCCTACATTCGACGGTCACTATAGAGTGAAGTGAAAAAAGAAAAAGCCCTTCCTGTGAAATACTGTCAAAAGACTGGGTCCCTAAAGGGAAGGTGCTTCTGAAATGGGGCATTTTTTTCAAATTTGCCGTGTACTACTGTGTACAAAAAACAACATTTGCTGTTATGTACAAAACTGAAACTGTCTTCAGTGTAATTGAGGGTAGGGGCTGTTCATATATCATCTTACACCTTTTTGGGGACTTTTTTACCCCCCCCCCCCTTTCTTACACTTTTCTTACATTTGCCCTTACCCCCCACCCGTAATATTACATTGTTCGCTTATAATGATAAAATTAATATGACATTTATATCCCACAAATCCGTAAAACAATCATTGCTCTATGCGCATTGCATAATATTCATGAAAAACAGCATACTCACATATATGCACTAAAAAATAATAGGTGTTACGACATGGTGGGATCAAGCGCTCGTCAGTTTTGATTATGAGGCTTACAGAGTTATTGATATCATCTTAAAGCCTGTCCATTTGCCTTCCTTTTTATGAAAACAATATTCATCTATGCTGAATAGAAGTCGAAATATTTGTGATTGAATTTGAAAGAGGTGGGGTCACCTGATTTCAGAGGTAAATTTAGTGAGAAAACGGCCGCCAAAGTTTGATTACTTCAATAGCTTGAGAGCCCTTAAAACTGAAAAATTACACATTTTGTGCATGTAATGAACGTTTTTTAGTATGGACATAAAAGGTGTTTAGTGCGGGGGAAAAAAATTCAATAAAAATTCCCAAACCTGCGGAAAAATGCCAGTTTTTTTCACTTTCATTATTTTGACGAGCGCCTGATTTCACCACGCTGCCTCACACTCACAATTAGAGTAAATCATTCAAGGAAAATATTGCATACACACTCTTTCTTACTAATAAAAAGGGAAAAAATTGAGACTCATGTCTATGACAAAACGGCTTTAATTAAAAAAACCAAACAAGTTACAGTGGAATTCTGATAAAGTCAACACCCCGGACAGAAAAAAAGTGTTGACTTTGTTGAGCAAGGTTGACTTTTTCCATAGTAGGCTACTACATGTACTGGCCATTGAAAATTGAAGATGACAGCTACAAAATTACAAAGTACCTGGTAATAAACAAGATGTAATCTCAATTTCAGGGGGTATAGTTCTGAAGTTGTCACCAAAACAAGAGATAATGAATGAACAAAGTACATATGTAATTGGAGGTGTGTACACCACTTGCTCAGGCGAAATATTTCTTCTTGAATGGAATTCATCTTAGGATTTAGCCCCTAATTGTTGACTTTACGCAAGGTTAACCCTCAAGCGGTTGACTGTATCAGAAACACAATTACTTTAACAAAAAAGGTAAGAAACGGGACTACAGTGAGGTGTTGACTGTAAGCAAGAGTTGACTTTAAGCAAGTTGACTTTATCAGGATTCCACTGTATCTCTCACAATCCCTGTTATTACTGATAATTTAAGCGGAAAAAAAAAGTGAAATTAGTTATCATCAACAAATGCAGAGTTCATAATTAAGTCAAAAATATTTTTTCACCTCATAAAAGTGTAATGTTACATTGACATTGGTGCACAATGCCCCTTTCTTACACTTTTCTTACAGGAGCCCAAGACCCCCCCCCCCCCCTCTCCCAGGTGTAAGATTATATTTGAACGGCCCCGTAATGGTGAAGGATTTGAATAGGATTAGGACCATCATCCCTCTATCTATGACAACCTAGAAAAGAAGTAGAAGAATATTATTATGTGAAGGTTACTTTTTCCTAAAGTTTCCTCATTTTTCGACTAATTAGTAATAGGGTTCAAATTTTGAATAATGTCGCCTTACAATACATGTACTTACCTTACAACCATATCATTGCAACATTTTGTCAACATCACGTAAGTGTAGTATTAAGAGCTTTTTTTTTCCAGGTAATTTTTTATAATAAATTTTTCATTTTTTCTTTGATCTGTTAATGTAAGGGTAAGTAATGTGGCCCTTCAATAAAAAAAATGTAGGGTCTGTTGAACACTTCCATCGAGACATGTGATACTGATAGATTATTTTGGAGGCGGGCTATCTACACATTTATATATAGAATCATCTATCTACACATATATTATACATGCGCTCAATGATATTTCTCCCAGCAGAAAGACCAAGATACTAGATTGAAAAAATCCTCCCCACCCGAGAATCGAACTCAGGTCTTTAACATGCGAGGACAATTGGCTTACCCACTACACCACAGACAGTGGTCTGTATCGTGCTGAGGATGGGCAAAAAATGAAAATGCTGATTTGTGCGTGTGTTCTTTGAAAAATGTATAAATTTACTTGTTGATTTGTCTGTTATCTTCAGTGTTGTCGTTTTGGTTTGTTGCTGTTGTTATTCTTTGTTGTTCTTGGTGATGCTTTTGTGTTGTAAATAAAAGTTTTTTGTGGGGATTTTTTTTTCTTGGGGGGGGGGGGGGGTCTACCCACCACACCACTAGAAAAATAATACAGAATTGAGTGAGATGACTGCGTCCCTTCTTCCCTTTGCACAGGTTCATGGAAACGCACGCTCCGTATAAACCTGTCCCCGTGGTTTTATGCATCCCGCATAATTTAGCAAAATTTGATCATTTTTTGCATAATTTCTAATTGTATTTATTTTTCTTAATCAGTCTTTGTTAAAATTCACTGAATCGCATACTTTCACATTTTTGGGGCTCAGTTTACATAATTTCAGAATTTTTCTTGCATAAAACGACGGGTACAAATGAGAGGATACGAATG
>NW_004799400.1:14607-16106 GCF_000002075.1 Aplysia californica | reverse complement strand
TGTCAATGTTAGGTCTCGGAGGGAGAAGGGTAGCTCTGATGTCATTTAGGGCTGTGCAGTGGAACAGGTGATGATCACATTGAGGGAAGTTCTGGTAAATAGGTCATACAAGTGCCGAGGACTAAAGGTGTAGCAAGAGAGTAACATACACAAAACAGAAAGGGGGAAGATAATAAAGGTCATATTAGTGTGGAAGAAAAGATGTGTTATTACAGAGTAAAATACGAAGAAAAATGAGGAAATACGAAGAAAAACGAGGAAATACTAGAAAAATTAGGAAATACGTAGAAAAATGAAGAAATACGTAGAAAAATGAGGAAATGCGTAGAAAAATGAGGCGAGATGAGGACAATATAAGTCTGACAGGAGAGAATTATGAGCAAATGACATCATAGCTACATCTTTATTGTCCAAACCAAATTGCCAGGATCTGGACAATAAAGATGTGTCTTATCTTACACCACACCAGAGCACCCGCCAACAACCAACTGCAGTTGGAAAAGAAAAAAAAAAAAAAGAAAAAAAAGAAAAAGGAAAAAAAGAAAAGAAAAAGAAAACAAGAAAAAGAAAACAAGATGACTGGCAAAGCGGTGCTGGGTCAGGTGGGCACGATGCTGTCACTGCTCATTTCTACAACAAAGACCAGTAACAGATAAAGACGAAGCGATAATAATGGCCGCTTTAAAGCACAAGGTGGCTCTGCCGAAAAACGCTCTTTTAAGAAAATTGAAGATAAAGTTTTTGCACCTTGATCAGGGTTCAGTTTCTTTAAAAGACAAGGAGAGTTTTCTCTATAACCAAACACTTATACACACCAATGAAACCAAACTTCTCCTATAGGTAGGGCAATGCCCACTTTTGGTGTAGGTCAAAATTTCTGGAAACCCCCAAAATCTGGGTTAGCCCGCTTGTCCTTAAAAGCGACCATAATATAGAAACCACTGAAGACAAAGGCAGCACCTCAGCCACACAATAGCCCCAAGAAACTGCGGGCAACACACCGATATTAATATTATCATCATCCAGTGCCAGATCTGCGACAGGCATCGGCGATCATGGTTCGCCATTCATTCCTTTGCTCGGATGCTCTAAAAAAAGCTAGGTTTCCCTTATCTTTCCCTGTTAACCATTTGTTTAGGTTCCCTAAGTACGTTTTTCTGGGCCTTCCCCTGTCTCGTTTGCCCTCAATTTATTAATCTTATAGAACCTTGTAATTCTGAAGTAGCGACTCGCCAAATCGTCCTGGTCACGTGGCCAGTGACGTCACGAGGCGGTTTTAAACACGACAGAGCAATCCGTGAGAGGGACGAGGGTGCAGGGTGCACCTGCACTACCACAGGCATTCTTGTCATTCTTGGACTGTACACTTTTAGAAATACGGGCAGGGGCACCTGACACTTTGTCCAAAATACAGGTCTCCTTTCAGAAATAGATTCCAACTCCAGACGTCATAGTTTTAGTTTTAAGAGCTTTACAGTTGTAGTAATAATAATAATAAT
>NW_004799400.1:12013-14254 GCF_000002075.1 Aplysia californica | reverse complement strand
CACACACACACACACACACACACACACAAGCCTAAAACAGAGCGCCACTTCTCAACACCTCTCTAGGTATCTATCCACCACTCCTTGAGAACACATCTACAAACTAGCGTCTGTTTGGGAGCTCAGCTCTGGAAAATTGAGCTTAATAATTGATCTCTGCGTGGATGGTCTTTACAGCAGACACAAAATGTGTTTGTTTGTTTGTTTGTTTGTTTGTTTGCTTGTTTGTTTGTTTGTTTGTTTATTTCTTTCTTTGAGTAAAGAGAAACACATTAGCACGGTAATGGTCACTTAGTGCCCGGGAAAAAGTAAGTCAGACAGACAGAAACAACAGAGGGAAAGTTGAGAAGTAGTACCGGCGAGCGGTGCCTGTTCAACCACCCACTTCCTTCATTATAGCGCGGTCAAAAATTTGTGGCACAACTTATTGTCAAATATCTCCTCAATTGTCGAACATAAACTCTCTAGTTTTAGCACAGTGATTTGTGTCGATTTGTCTTAACAGATCAATATTTTTGTAAACATCTGCTAGATTTATTCTAGAAAATTCCTTATAAAAAATTCCAATGTGTGTTTTCTACAGATTGTAAAAGGTCTACAGCTGGGACAACATCGCTTTTAAAAGCAAGTCCGTCATTTTTTTCCTTCTAAATGCGAGATTAAGCTTATTGAATTCATGTTTTGAGAACTTTTAGTGCCAAAAAGTGTTCATTATGAAAAAGTGTTTTCTTGTAACAAATTTTGCCACTAAAAAATGACATTCATGAGCTGTGACGTAGGCCATAATAATGCGAACACAAAATGTGTGTGAGAAGTGGGAAGTGCGGAGAACAATATTCCATTTTCCACTTGAAGGAGATTAATACTTATTAACAGTATTTTATATAAATCTATGAAAAACATATTTTTAATCTAGCCTAAATCGTCGGGGAAAAATATGATTAAGTCAAGACAAATTGACACAAATTGCTGAGCAAAGTATGGGTGACATTGATTCACCCGTTAGAAAAGATATTTGAGGATAATTTGCGCCACGAATTTTTGACTGCACTATAGAGTACTTTTGATCATGTATCTTCACTGATTGACGCTCTACCCGAGCCACCCTCCAACCACCCGCACACAATTTGTTAGTCTTAATGATTTACGCCCGCCTTTAGGGGGCTGGTTGCTTCAATCCTGACCGCCAGATCAAACCTAAGAGCTACTCTAGATCAATTCCAGCCAAAAAAAACAAACAGAAAAAAACTAAATGTGAGGCGTGCTGACAAAATGAGTTACTTCTCGCAATCCACAAATAGAGATGTTGGCCAAAAATCGACACTAGGGTCAAATGTGTAGACTTTCTATTAATTAATGCCATATTCTTAAAGTACAGCATTCCTTTTAATATTTCATACTTAAAAATTATAAAAACTTCACCTATAAGCGTGATGTATCTGCTTCAATAGGGCTCGAATCAAAGAAGTAACTTATTTTGTCAGCACCCTTCACAATTATCAAGGAATAACTTTTTCCTAGCCGGGATTCGAACTCCGGCTCTTTGCGCGCAAGGCCAGGGGCCTAACTAACTTACATTACAAACGTTGTTGCCAGCCAGCCCAGGTGGGTTTCGAATGACGAGTGTTAATGACCGAGAAACACGTGAAACGGCCGCAGCTCACACCGCGCGCACACCTGCACCCAGGCACTCACCCACACACATGTGGCACGGCGTGGTGGAATCAGGCGCTCGTCAATTTTTGGGCATATTGAGTTATTTGGTGTCGTCTTAAAGCCTGTCCATTTGCTTTGCTTTCAATGAAAATTATATCTGGTATCTTGGATAAAAGCCCAGATGTTGGCGATTGGAGGAGGTGGAGGTTCACCTGGTTTCAGTCAGAGGTAAAAATTAGATAGAAAATGGCCGCCAAAGTAAAGTTATTTCCTCAGTTTGAGAGTCCGTGGAAACTGAAAATTTACATCTTCTATGCCTTTAATCAACGTTTTCCAGTAAGATCCACACATAAATGTGTTCTTTAATGTGAGTGAAAGCTGTTGAGCCAAAAAACAAAAATTAGATAAAAATTATTAAAAATCTGAAAAAAGACAGTTTCTCTACTTTCATAGTTTTGACGAGCGCCTGATTTCACTACGATGCCTCACAAATATGGCGACTTTTTTTTAGATGCCGGTGAGACGTGGTGTAAAGTTTTGAGACGGACGGAAAAACCCGGACTTGTGTGATTTGGGGAGGGGGGT
>NW_004799400.1:7994-11138 GCF_000002075.1 Aplysia californica | reverse complement strand
CCCCCCCCCCCCCAATCTAGACGAAAGTCTTTTCACAGTCATTTTTGCGGGTTCTCTGGTGTCGCTTGCTCCTTCTTTCCTATCAAACATCATTCTGCTATTCATTGTTCTTATCTCTCCTTTTTGTTGGTGTTTGCTCTCTTTTGTAACACCTCTAATCTCCGGCACTTGTGTGACCTTATTGTGTTGCAAGTGTCGAAAAACTCTAACCGAAACTAAACTTACATTCTTCTTTCTTCAAACTCTCTACAGTAAAGTGTCAGTCACTTTTAATAATAATAATGGATTGCATATTATATATAGCGCATATTCACTTATGCAATTCTCTATGCGCTAAAATTACGTCAGTTCAACTCAGTATATTTTCTCATGCACCTATTCCTTATTAAATGTTACCAGTGCCATTCATTGTATCATGCAATGTCTCTGTAAATCTCTGTATTCACAGATGAAATCATCATCTGCCGTTTATAATAAATGAACTAGGCTACACAGAGAAAATCAGTCATCCCTTAATAATATAATAGATATATGAATGACAATACGGATAATGATAATTCTTAACCGTAAAAGCAATAATCATAAGACTGATAATAATTACCATTATTATCATCACCATCATCATCCTCTTCGTCCTCCTCCTCCTTCTTATCCTCATCCTCATCATCTCTAACTCTCAACCTCGCCTTACCCGAAACAAGCTCTCCCACAACATACAAGCTTCAAACACTGCCTAAAAAAACCCGGAGTATGCGCACAAAAAACTGTCCTGTGAACCCAGACAACCTGAAAACAACTTAACAACTGATAACAACCGATGGCTCTTCAAGCAGCGCGCAGACTTGTAGCACAGACCCCCAGAGCTTGGGAACCATCAAAAGAGAAACCGCCTAATCCCCACGGTATTTCCCAATACGAAACGGCTAAGACTGTAAACAGCTAAGAAGACTGTAGCTTTTCAAGCTCAACTAAAAACCTCTCTCCAAACTCGGAGTAAATTTCGTTTCGGCACGTCATGGAAAATTGGACGAGCCAGGTCAAGGTTTTTAAGCAAGGGGGTTGTCGGCAGACTGGAGTGTAGATCACTTGTCCGACTACAGGAGTTTTGGAAAGCTTACAGCAATTTTCTGGGTGCTTTTTGTGTGTTTTTCACGTCTGCCTCGAAGCATGTAGGGGATTTAGCCAAATTTTTATTCCTAAATTAGAAGTGCACATTTGTTTGGTAACTTAGTTCTGCTTGATGAGTTTGGGGTAGAAAATCAGACTGGCAATTTTCGAGAAAAAAACCCAACAAACAAAACAACTCAGACCTTGTCCATCGTTTTCTACGAGTATCTTGGTATGAAAAAACACATTATGATCACGGAGGGGCCGCCGAATTTCTTAATCCTATCCGTACGCCTCGGTTCATTTTGTACCCCAGGGGTTGTATTCTTCAAATTTTACAATAGTTCTAGTGCTAAGATCTCTTTGAAACTTTCAGTATTTCTCAAATCATTTTGACAGACTGCTATGCACAGCGTACAGATCGGATTAAGGAGTAAATTTCCTCTATGGAAATTATTGGCACAGAGTTCCCCACGTCGTATGGATACGATAGTAAAACACGACGTACGCATAGGGTTAACTTATGCCCCGGTTACACGCAACGATAAATTGTACACAAACTGGACGATCTATCGATCATAAGACAAATCGTCAGGTGTAACCACAAATATGTACAAAGTTTGGACGATTCGGCGACGGTTTGGAGACTCGTTCGAGAAATCAAGCGCTGCTTGATATTTTCCGTGCGATCACGGTCAAATCTGGGGGAAGCGCGCTGTGATGTAGAATCACTTTAAAATTTGACTCAGCGCAGGATTAAACTTAGGGCTCAAAATTTTAAAAATAATTATCGCAGGTAAAAACTGATTTCAAATTTGGAATCAGCGTCTCAAAATAAGCAAAGTTTCCCGAGGAGAACCTGAATTGATACGTTATTATGTAAATTTTAGCACTTTATCATTTAGTTGATCGCCAATAGTGAAGTTGTTTATCAAGGTCACCCGGTGCGTTGCACGTCTGCAGCCACGTCAATGACTAGGAATCTCCCTGACCAAAAGAAAACTGGACGATAGATTGGAACGTCTAAACAGACTACACAGCTCGATAAAACGCACAGTTCTTGCATACGACGACTCTGACACAATTTATGGCTGCGTGTAACCAGGGACTTACACTGACCAGACAATGGTATGTTGACCACTTACCGGAGTTGTTGACCATCTTGCAGAGGGCCTTGAAGGCGTGGGTGACCTTGGCTGGCTTGATCATGATGTAGTAGTCGCCCCTGAACCGCATTCCGCCGTGGTCGAAGACGTCTTGGCATTCTGTGGAGGACATTGGAGGTGTGTGGTTAGGCCATTGGAGGACATTGGAGGGGTGTGGTTAGGACATTGGAGGGGTGTGGTTAGGACATTGGAGGACATTGGAGGACATAGGAGGGGTGTGGTTAGGACATTGGAGGGGTGTGGTTAGGAGGACATTGGAGGTGTGTGGTTAGGAGGACATTGGAGGGGTGTGGTTAGGACATTGGAGGACATTGGATGCGTGTGGTTAGGACTTTGGGGGTGTGTGGTTAGGACATTGGAGAACATTGGAGGGGTGTGGTTAGGACATTGGAGGGGTGTGATTAGGACTTTGGAGGACATTGTAGGGGTGTGGTTAGGAGGACATTGGAGGTGTGTGGTTAGGACTTTGGAGGTGTGTGGTTACGACTTTGGATGTGTGTGGTTAGGACATTGGAGGACATTGGAGGGGTGTGGTTAGGAGGACATTGGAGGTGTGTGGTTAGGACATTGGAGGGGTGTGGTTGGCACATAAGAGGTGTGTGGTAAGGAGAGCTAGTTAGGGAGAATGAGGGGCAGAAAGGGTGGGGGGAAGGGAAAAGAGATGGAACATTGGACAGAGAAAGGGAGAGAGACGGAGAAAAAGATGGAGAGAGGGAGAAAGAGAAAGAGGGAGGGAGAGAGAGAGAGAGAGAGAGAGAGAGAGAGAGAGAGAGAGAGAAAGAAAGAAAAAGAGTGGGAAAAGATACAAGGAGAGAAGAGAAGAAAGTGGGAAAGCAAGAGAAATAAGGAACATAAAGAAAGAGAGAAAGAA
>NW_004799400.1:3515-4695 GCF_000002075.1 Aplysia californica | reverse complement strand
TCTCCCCTCTCTCCCCCATCTACCCCCTCCCAGCGCACTCAGTTTCCACCCCAGAGCCTCCCAGGCAAGATATGTGGCGAACATGACAAGGGAAATCACCCCGCCTCTCCCCACCAGGCCCTCGACTGTCTGTCGTACCCGGATAGGCTTTTCAACAACAGGCGATGATCGCAGTATCTATCCGGAGACGTCTCCGACGGAGATAGACCAATCAAAATGCTTTGTGCCTCTAGACCAAGTTAAAAAAAAAAGGGGGGGGGTTACAGGGGCAGCCCAAAATTTGATACTTTGCAGTCAGGTTTGAAATTTTCTTGAAAATAATTGTTTTGCGTCAGGTTTAGTGGCTATATATGTGATCTGCAGCGAACAGTACGAAGCTTGACCCTCAAAAGCAGCGCATCTGTGAGCGGGAGTACGTATCTGAATAGTTCCTGGGTGCTCGCCGGAGACGTCTCCGAATATCTTCTGCCTGCCATGATCCCCCTCTGTCAGATTCATGGTTCCTAAAATGTCCAAGATATTCAGAGTGGGTGGTTGGCGGGTGCTCGGATGTGGTTTGCTCCTTTTCTCCTACAATCAAACATCTATCGTCCTTTTTCTCCCCTCCTTCAGTTTTGTATTTATTTGTTACTCTATTGGAAAACCTCTAATATTCAGCACTTATATGACCTCATTGTGTTGCAAGTGCCGTAAAACTCTTACTAAAACTAAAACTCACCTTCTGACCCTCACACCCCACACCCTTGGCGATGTGTTTCTGGGCATCGATTGGCCATGAAGGGTTGAAGCAGCAAACCACACCAGAGCACCCGCCAACCACCCACTTGAAGGTTTAATCCCTCGCTTATTGATCGGGCATGATAGCTTCAGCCCATGTTTATGTCTTCAATCTTAGCCTTGCCTTTTGTAAAACATCGGAAATCTCCGCGACTTCCTTCTTCATAGGGATCGATGGACGCTCGCTTTTGGAATATATAAATATAGGGGAATGTCTGTGGTTCTGTTTTTTTGTGTGTGTGAGAGTGTGTGTGAGGGGAGGGGGGTGTCTGTTGTCTGTGTATGTGTGTGTGTGTGTGTGTGTGTGTGTGTGTGAGTGTGTGTGTGTGTGTGTGCGAAAAGTGCGTGAGTAGAGTGTATGTTCTCATTTTCTAACAAACAAAAGAGAGAGAGAGAGAGAGAA
>NW_004799400.1:2177-3412 GCF_000002075.1 Aplysia californica | reverse complement strand
AGAGAGACAGAGAGACAGAGAGAGACAGAGACAGAGACAGAGACAGAGACAGAGATTGAGAGAGAGAGAGAGAGAGAGAGAGAGACCGAAAAAAAGAGAAAGAGACAGAGACAGACAGAGAAAGGAGAGGGAAAAAATCGTCCAGTCAGTCAGGTTATGACGTGATGATTTTCCCGCCAATTACCCAACTGTCACCCACATCAATCAGACGTACGGAAGGAAAGACGCGCGTCCTCTCTTCTCTCTTTTCCCGCTTCTCTTCTCCCACTTTCCGGGTCTCGCTTTTCACCGTTCAGGCGTTCTCATAACAGACGTGACCAACTGAGAAAAACAGTTGTGAGGCATCGTGGTGAAATCAGGCGCTCGTCAAAATAATGAAATCTGAATAACTGCAAAAAATAGGCCTTTTTCTGACCGTATTGCAATTTTTTTCTAATTTGCTTTTGCTCAATACCTTAGATATCCATTTAAAGGCACATTCCTGTGCGGATTTACTGAAACACATTGATTAAAGGCACACAAAATTTTTAATTTTCGATTTCCAAAGACACTCAAGCTATGGGAATTACAACATTTTGGAGGCTATCTTCTCGTTAATTTCACCTCTGAAACCAGGCGACCCTGACCTCCTTCAAACTCAAATATTTCGACTTCTATTCGACATAGATGGACATTCTTTCACCAAAAGCAAGGCAAATGACCAGGCTTTAAGATTATACCAGTAACCCGATATATATTAAGTTTTAGTAAGAGTTTTACGCAGCTTGCAACACAATAAGGTCATATAAGTGCTGAAATTAGAGATGTTTCAAGAGAGTAACAAACACAATAAAAAAGAAGGAGGGGAGATAAAGACAATAGTTTTTTAATAGGAAAGAAGGAGCAAACCACACCAGAGCACCCGCCAACCACCCACCCATATATTATATGCCCATAATAGCAGTAATCCTAAGTGCCCAAAAAATTGACGAGAGCCTGATTCCACCACGTCACGACCCAGTTGAGGAAAGCCGAACAAGTGACCGTAGTTTCTCCTTGTTTGCGAACCCATTTGCCGCTTCGGTCCGTTCCGGTTCTGTTCCAACTTTTGTCTGCAACGTCATGAAACCGGATGTGGCAGACGTAGAAGTGTCTGGCATGCGCAGAGACAGACAGGAAGTGGGAAGGAACTCGGGGACACTCCGGATAGCAGGATGGTTGTTGAAATTCCGGGTGAGTGGAGGGGTGGTATTGGG
>NW_004799400.1:0-2032 GCF_000002075.1 Aplysia californica | reverse complement strand
GGAGGGAGGGAGGGAGGGAAGAGGAAGGAGGGGGACTGCGAGGGGGAGGAGGGAGAGAAGGAGAGAATGTGGGAGAGAGAGTTTTAATTTTAGTAAGAGTTTAAGGAGAAGTTTGGTTTCACTGGGGTGTACATTTGTTTGGTAATAGGGAAAATTCCTCTTGTCTTTTCAAGAAACTGAACAAGGGGCAAAAACTTTACCTTCCATTTTCTCAAAACAGAATTTTTCGGGATAGCCCCCTTGTGCTTAAAAGCGATTATTTATGTGCCAAAAGAGAGCACGTTTCAACCATCATTTACGGTAAGGAAAAAGGCAAGACAGACAGACAGAAACATAACGAGGAAGGGAAAAGGCAAGACCGACAGAAACATAATGAGGGAGGGAGAAAAGAAGCACAACGGGTCAGTGACGCCCCACCCCCACCCCCCAGCCACTGATATTAGCAAAATGAAGACTACAGGGGGGAACACGACGGTAGTCACACAATGAACATCCTGAGGGTACCAATTTTGAACGCTTGTTGACTCTTAACTGTATCTCTGTTCAACTGTTGGTTGATTATTGGGGTTAGATTTCCCATTCAACAACACTTAACAATGAACCACCAGTCAAACAAATATGAAGTTATGAGTCCAGAAGCTTTTAAAATTGGCACCCTCATAATTTCCAGTTTATGACCACCGTCGTTTTTCCTCTGTGCTCTTCAAATATTATGCAACAACAGCTACTACTACTACGATTATATAAGCAACCACAGTAGCAACAAAAACTACAACAACAACAATAATATATGAACAAAATCAGCAGCAACAACAACACAACAACACGATCAAACTACACTTTTATTTCACCACTTTATGAAAACCTGAGAATAAAAATTAAGACGCAAAGGTGATTTGCACCCACATAAAACGACCAAAAAAAAAACAACCCTTCAGGAAGAAGAAATTTCTGGGACCAGAAGCGAGCCAACTAATTAGAGTGAGCGATGGAAGAGAAGCGACTGGCCCGTTGAGTAAATCCTGTTTACTTAGACGATAAACTCACGCGGGCTTTTTCAGGCCACACGGGTATTTTCGGGGGCCTCCGCGGCTATTTCGGAAGAGATTGCGGCGCGTTTGTTCACCCGACAAGAATCTCAAGGCCCCCCTAAAACACAAACAGAGAGCGTTTCGAGCCCCCAAACCCGCGACCAGGCTAAGATGCACCGTTCTGGGTTGCAGAGTATTATGATTCCCCGCACACAGACGAGCGAGATAACTTTTGGCGCACACCTCTGGGTTTTGTCCAAGGTCAACGACCTTCAGTTCACGCCGTGAGTCCTCGTTCAACGGTGAATTACAGAAGGACGGGTGGTTGAACCCTCTCCGTACGCCCTGAGGTCATTTTGTACCCCCGGGGTTGTATTCTTCACATTTTAGATTACTTCTAGTACGAAGATCTCTTTGAAACTTTCAATATTTCTTTAAAAAAATCATGTTGACAGACTGCTATGCAAAGCGTACGGATCGGATCAACGAGTAAATTTCCTCTTTGGAAAGTGGTGGCACAGAGTTTCCCACGTCGTATGGATACGATAGTAAAACACGACGTCCGGATAGGGTTAACCGTTGCAATAAGGTTAGTACAGAAGCGGGGACTCTCTGAATATTAACCCTTATTCGCAACAGAAACTTTCAAAACAACATTTTATTATGCTCGAGAAAGTCTCAATGGAGATTTGACCTACTGTCATCGCCGCTACAGCCCAATATTAGGATATCCACCGTGGTAACGCGAACTCACGACTCAAATGTTCCTTTGTCCATTAAAATATGAACAGATACGCTTGAAAAGGTCAATGGACGTGTATACACTCCCATCTCCCCCCCCCTCTCTCTCTCTCTCTATTATCTATATATCGATCGATCTATCTAATTAGCTAGCTATTTGTCTGTCTGTCTGTCTGTCTCTCTGTCTGTATATTTTCTTATCTATCTCTTCCATTCCCTATATCCACCCTCACCCCTCCTCCATCTTTCTCTCGCTCCCT
>NW_004799399.1:14498-16102 GCF_000002075.1 Aplysia californica | reverse complement strand
TCACACCTTCCCACCTCTATCCATAACACACACTAAAGCTCTGAGCAGATTATGGGCACAGCTGGTAAGACCAGATTATTATATCGGCTTTCGTCACAGTCAGCCATCAACAGCTCGCCTTGTTGAAGGATCCACAGAACAGCCTGATCCTTCTGTGTGCGCCTGTTTGGCCGATTTTTCTTCTTTTTTTGTGGTTTTGGCCGACTTTGAAGGTTTTGACTGAGTTTGATGGTTGTTATTTCTTGATTTAAAAAACAATTATAATAAATGGAACAGGCTGGGCCTGCCGTGTGTTCGTGATTTGCCAGTTTTGTTCTTGTTCTTGTTGTTGTTGTTGTTTGTTTTTGTGTTTTTGGCGAAGTTTTATTGTTGTTGTTATTTCTTCGTTTAACTAAAAAAAAAAAATACAATGAGAAGGAAAAAACAAAAAACAAACATGAAAACAAAACCGAACAACCTGGGCCTCCTGTGTGCCCATGTTTGGCCGCTTTTTTTCTGTTTTTGGCCGAGTACTACTGGTGTTTGGTTGTTGTTGCTGTTTTTCAAATATGAAAAAAAAAATTAAATCTAATTTTTTTACAAGAAAAAGAAATAAACGTTTTTAGTAGTGCGGGAATTGGATTTGATTCATATTTTGGATGACATTTGACAATATTTTTCGAGCGATTTGACCAAGAGCATGCGGTGAATAAAAACGTGAATTAACGTGGATTAATCCTGGGGCTGAAAATATATTATGTGTTTATTTGTTTGTTTGTGTGTGCGAGATTGTGAGAGAAAGAGAGGGAGAGAAATAGAGAGAGGACACACAGAGAAAAATAGAGAAAGTCAGACGGGAGAGGCAGATAGACAAACAGAGACAGAGTCTACCAGAGAGACAGAGACAGAGAAGAAGGTGGAGGAGAGACAGATAGACGACAAGGAAAAACGGAAAGAATGAAATACATGAGTTACAGTTTTTGACTACTCAGCTCGATATTAGCTACCTAGCCTTTAGATCTCAACCACAACACCACAGCGACCACCAACCACCCAAGAGAATACGGGAAAAAACAAAGAAAAACAAAGCAAATAGAAACCCAAGAACGAATTAAGGAGAATTTGTTGTTTTAAGGAAAACAAAAGTTAAACGATGGTTAAAAAAATAAACCACAAACAAATCCATCTGATTGCGCGTGTGTCTACGCGCTTGTGTCATCAATACGTTCGTGTCAGTGCGCATGTGTGTCAGTGCGCGTGTGTGTCAGTGTGCGTGCGTCAGTGCGCGTGTTTTTGTGCGTGAGAGCGGTGTATTAGGCAATAGGCCGAAAGGGGTGAGTCAGTGAGTAACCCTGATCTCACAGTTAGTTCACAGTACGCCGGTCACGATTGGGGGTGTGGGGGAGGTGGGAGCTATGTCGATAATCTTCACCTCACCGACCATCCTCTCTTCCCCACCTCCCCCTCCTCCGCCGAGCCCCCTTCTTCCTCTCTCTCTCTCTCTCTCTCTCTCTCTCTCTCTCTCTCTCTCTCTCTCTCTCGTTCTCTCTCATTATTTCTTTCTCTCCTTCTCTCCCTCTCTCTCTTTGTCTGTCTGTCTGTCTGTCTGTCTGTCTGTCTGTCTC
>NW_004799399.1:10439-12190 GCF_000002075.1 Aplysia californica | reverse complement strand
CACATCTCGCTATCCTGCCTTAGGAACTGTATACAAACAGACCGAGGGCGAAGTAATAATGTTATTGCATTATTGGGAGATGAAGGGGAAAGCGAAAGAAATGAACCCCTCCGAAAACGATCGATAGAAACGATTTAGCTGAAACGAATCTTTCTGACAGCTGCGCTGTAGCAGTAGTCGCGGAATATAGACTTTGTTTGTAAGATAAGTAAATTTCTGTTGTAGTTTAGTAAGTTTGGTATCAGTTTTACGGCGCTCGCAACTGCATTAAGTCATCATATGAGGGCAAATGTCTGTTTGGTATTTCAGAAACTTATTTGGGGTCCTGAAAATTAATACGTTTGTATTTTAGTTATAGTTTTAGTTCAGAGTTTTACGGGCATTTGCGACAAATAAGTCATATTATTATATGAGGCATCGTGGTGAAATCAGGCACTTGTCAAAATAATAAATCGAAGAAACAGGCATTTTCCTGCCAGTTTGGCAGTTTTTATCAAACGTTTTGTTTTTTAAATCAACACCTTTTATGTCCATTTTAAAACACACTGCTGTGTGGTGTTTACTGGGGAAAGCATTGATCAAAGGTGCACAAAATTTCCAGCAGTTTCCAAGGACACTCAGTGGGTGGTTGGCGGGTACTCTGGTGTGGTTTACTTCTTCTTTCCTATCAAACATCTATCGTCCTTATCTCCCCTCCTTTTTTATGTTTGTTACTCTCTTGTAACATCTCTAATCTTCTGGCGCTCATATGACCTTATGCAGTTGCGAGCGCCGTAAAACCTCTACTAAAACAAACAAACAAAAAGAAACTCAAGCTTTGGGAGTTACCAAACTTTGATGGCCATTTTCTCACTAATTTTTAACTTCAACACCAGACGATTCCCACCTCCTAATTCAAACGCAAATATCTCGACTTCAATTTTTTCAATTGTTTTTTTTTTCACCTAATACAAGACAATTTTTTTCATGGGTTTTTTTCACCAAATACAAGACAATTTTTTAATTATTTTTTTTTGCACCAAATACAAGACAAATGAACAAGCTTCCAGGTGATACCAATAACTCCAGGGATAATAATTACAAGATAATAAAAGATAGCATTTGTATAGAGTGTAAATTATCGCTCAACAGCAAGCTCTGTGCGCTTTACAATCTATAATATTATTACCCCAGCGGACCTGATAGCATTCTGAAACAATCTCAACTTCCTGGGAATCATACAGTGCAAGCTGGCATTTTTTATATGCGGCGCTAAATTACCTTATTATTTTTATTTTGTTTTGCAGAACGTGTGGTAGTACAAAGTGATGATTATTGGACTTTTTTCTCTCAGTATAGAGAATCTTGCAATGTCAGTGGAAATATTCCTGTCTGTCTTAGTGCTGAGTGGTCAAGCTGTTGGAATGGTCAGTGGGGCTATTGACCTTCGGGCAGTGTGGGGCGGGGAGGGAGGATGAGGGAGAGAGGGGGAGTGAGAGGTTGGGGGAGGATTACACGAGCTACAGGCGTGAGTCACCCGACCAGTCATGATGTCCAGTTATTTCTGTGAGTGAGCTGTCTTTTCTACTGGTGAGGTTACTGACTTGTTCATGTTACAGGTCGGAGGGTTTGGGTTCTTTTCCAGTTTTGTTTGGGTTTTGGGTTAGAGAGTGTTCGTTCGCTTTTACGAATATAATTGTACATAAATGTGTAGACGCACAGAAATGTAAACATAAACACACAGATGTATATATATATACAAACACACACAC
>NW_004799399.1:6665-7927 GCF_000002075.1 Aplysia californica | reverse complement strand
AGACAGACAGACAGACAGACAGATAGACATACAGACAGACAGAGACAGACAGAGACAGAGAGAGTGAGAAACAACAACAAAACAAAAATAAACAAAAACATTTTTATTGAAACTTACACGCGCTCACGACGTTTCTAAACACAAAATGCCCACACATACATACATACACTCAAACAACGAACAAACAAACAAACAAACAAACAAACAAACAAACAAAAAACACAGCCGAGCCACAAAACAACACATCAACTACTGTACTCAGAATCACGGGACACTCCCCAACAACTCGGCACGGCCTCGAGAATCCCCGCAACACCTGCTCCCCGGTCAGCTGTCACCTCTGTCCGATAACCTGTAGCTCTACCAGGGGTCAGCGAGCAATTAAACTTTGACATTAGTGCTTACACTTCATCTCATTTGCATAAAGAGCCACGTCTTCTCTTGCCTTTTGGTTAGGCTACCGGGCTCGTAATCGTGAGGTTGCGGGTTCAGGGGTTTGAGCCGCGGGCCCGACGTTGTGTCCTTGGGGGAAAAGCACACGAATTTTCTTCACTTCACCCTGGTTGGAATGGGTACCCGGCCATAGACAGCGAAAGATTTTATCAGTATGTTAGTGTTTTAGCGCCTAGTATTGGCCGCTTGCACTGTATGCTTCCCAGTAAGTTTAGGTTGTTTCAGATGGCTCTCAGGTTTGCTGGGGTAATAGTATAGTGTGAAGCGCATAGAGCTTGCTGTTGAGCGGGGATTTGCGCTGTACAAATGCTAGCTATTATTATTATTACTTACACTTCATCTCATTTGCATAAAGAACCGTGTCTTCTTGATAGGCGTAACCCTTAGCAACAGCAGCAGCTCTCTTCTTGTCTCATCTAGCCACTGTATTGTAATTATGCATGCATACTCCGAGCAGGTAAGTAGTAGTGACGTGGAATTATGTATACGCATAAGTCACACTTAAGTATACAAGCAAACGCGCAAACATCATTGATTATTTATGCAAGGTTAACAGTTTCAAATTTATTGCACGGTGTTGTTTTTTTTTTGTTTTTGTTTTTTTTTCTTGGTGGAATGGCGATAAAATCTGACCGTTTGTTAATAGATTCACGATGATTCATAGACTGTGTCGTGTGTGTGGTAGTGGTATCCATGTGACCTTGTTGGTGTGGTCATGGGTTTTAATATTAGGTTGTGGTGGCTAGTGATTGATAGTTACTGTGGTGTTGTGTGTGTGTGTGTGTGTGTGTGTGTGTGTGTGTGTGTTT
>NW_004799399.1:3127-6565 GCF_000002075.1 Aplysia californica | reverse complement strand
GGATGTTGATGATGATGATGATGATGATGATGATGATGATGATGATGATGATGATGATGATGATGATGATGTGATGGTGATGATGATGGTGATGATGATGGTGATGGTGATGGTGATAATGATGATGGTGATGATGATGTGATGGTGATGATGTGATGGTGATGATAATGATGATGATATAATGTAACTTTATATTATTATGTCTATAATATATCTATTCATGCCTTGATCATTCTGTTTGTAGACCTCTCTCCAAATCTACATACGTCTGTCACTGTTTCCCTCTCTTTCAACACCCACCGAACACCCCTGTACTCACCCCTCCCTTTTTTTCTCCTTCTCTCTCTCCCTCCTCGAAAATCCACACCCAACACCCCTGTACTCACCCCCCTTTCTCATCTCTCTCCCAGGTTCCTCCTCGCTAATCCCCACCCAACACACCTGTACTCACCCACTCTCTCCTTCTCTCTCTCCCACAGGTTCCTCCTCGCTAATCCCCACCCGGGCCTCTGCTCACCCTGGAGCCAGCTCACGTGCCACCTCACCCGCGGCCGCTCCCGGAGCTTCCTCAGGTATCCCCACGCCCGTTGGCCGGGGAATCCCCTCATCTCGGAGTCAAACCCTCGCCGACAAGCAATCCAATCGGACAAGCGCCGGCTCTACCAGCTCAACCTCCTCTTCCAAGAGCACAGCATCCTCAGCCAAACCCCCGTCCAACAATAAAAACTCCATGTTGGACAAATTCAAGTTCTTCAAAGACAAAGATAAAGATAAGGACAAGAATAAAAGTGGAGGAGGCGGAGGAAATAGTGGTGGAGGGGGTAGTGGAGGTGGGGGTGGGGGAGGGGTGGTGAAGAGCACGTCTAAAAATAGCAGCACCAGTACGAGTACGACTAGCACGAGCTCCCGCAGTGATACCGACTCACGCACAAGTTCTGGGGACACAGCAAAGTCCTCGTCCTTCACCAGCAGCCATAGCAGCAGCTCTGGGGGCGGGGACGGGGGCGGGGCTACTAGCACAAGCTCGGGACTCCCCAGCGCTCCGGCCACGCCCTCTAAAAGCGGAGGGGGCGGCGGGAGCAGCAAGTCGGGGAAGAAATCTCTCGTGAAGGCGTTCAGCTCTAAGAAAGACGCAGCGCACCACGATGAATCCCCTCGTGCCCAGATCCCGCCTCCTATCCCAAGTGCCCAAGGTTTAGGACCGCCCACCGGGGGTCCCCCTTACGCCCCCGCGGCGTCCCAGTCTGCATCAAGAACCGCCTCCCCTAGCCAGAGCAGGAAGTCCGGCGCCAAAAATGACCGCTCGGACAGTCGGCAGGCCGCCGCGGACCCACGTATGGCTACGGCCAGCCCCACCCCACCCTCCTCCAAAAAGGCTTCCAAGCTGGCGAGCTTGTCAGGAATCCCCAAAACCCAGAGTTCTTCTTCGGGGAAATCTTCGTCGTCCAAAGCACCCTCTTCTTCCTCTAGCTCTTCACAAGTAGCTGTGTCGTCATCCTCATCGTCTGCTGGCCCCGCCTCGTCCACGGGTATTCCCAAACCGAGCTCTAGCAAGTCTTCGGGGAAACTCTCGAGGGAGGACAAGGCGAGGGCGGCCGCTGCCAGTAAAGAATACAACAAAGCGTTGTACAAAGACTTGCCCGGAATGGGCGTGCCCAAGGCATTTGGATCCAGTTCCAAACAGTCTTCATCCTCGTCCTCCTCAGCTCAACAACAACATCAACAGCAGCAACTTCAGCAATATCAGCAACAGCAGGCGGCGTACAGCCAACGTCAGCAACAGCAGCAGCAGCAACAGCAACAACAGCATTCTTCACCTCATCACTCTCAGCAAGCGGCGTCCTACAGCCACCATCATCATCAACAACAACAACAACACCATCAGCAACAACAACAACAACAACAACAGCATCAACAACAGCAGCAACAGCAGCAGCAGCAATACCAGGGCTACCCTCCCGGCTACCCATCTCAGCATTACTACAACCCTCACTCAGTGGCGGAGCACCCTTACAACACCCCTCACGTGTACACGCCTCCGTACGCCCACAACCCCGGCTATGCAACACCCACCCGCGTCCCCTCCAGCCCGCTCATCCAAAACGTGCACCCTAGGGTCAATATCCAGAGCATGGAGCGACAACAGCAACAACAACAGCAACAACAACAATACTACCACCACTACCAACAACAACAGCAGCAACAGCAACAACAGCAACAACAACAGCAGCAACAACAACAACAGCAGCAACAACAACAGCAACAGCAGCAACAACAACAGCAACAAGTGAGTGAGCAAACAAGTGCCTTCGCACCGCCCCAGCAGAGAAGCACGGCCCAGGCGTCCCACTATGTGCCTGTGACAATTCCCGCCATCAACATGGACACCCACCCGACCAACCTGGCCGCCGCCGCCGCCCAATCTGGCCGCTGCAGCAAGCAGATGCTGCCCCAGAGCCCCATGATGAGCCCAAATCTGGGACGTCACCCCAACGGCCAGCAACCGTCGGTCAACGTCGTCAAACCGACCATGGCCAGTGCCTCTCCTTCCTCTACCTCCGCTCAGAAATCCAACAAGTCGGACAGCAACACACAAACCAATTTGTCGGTTCTGCACCGATCCGCGACTCCGAAACATATCACGGCTTCATCCGAATCCGGAAAATCGAGTCCCCGACTCGGTGGAGATCAGTCTCCGAATCTGAACGCGAGTCGCAGCTCCAACTCTTCGGCTTCCCCGGCGTCCCCGGCTATGTCGAAGAAGTCGTCGAAAAGCGGGTCCAATACTCCGGATCGAACACTCGACAGCCCGGGAACCGGTTCTAGTTCTAGAGAGGGCGCCATGAAGAAATGTGCTACACCCGAAAAGGAACTCGAGTCTCCCCGATCCAAATCTTCCAGCAAGGAAAACCTCCTCGGAGACGGATCCGAATCCGATTCCTTGGGCCGAGTCAGTAACAAAGAATTGCCTGGCTCGGGGGTCGAGAAATCTCTGACTCCATCCAACACGAGCTCCCCGAAGCTCGGGGTCAAAATGCTGGGATCACACATCGCCAAAAACGCCAGCAACGTCGCAGTGGTGCAACCACGACCCGGAGAGAAGATGGAGACCACATTCGACGCAGAGGTTCGAACCGAAACCATTCACAAGATGTCCTCGGAGCAGGAGAAGGCTCAGACAGGCGGGAAGGAGACGACCTTCCTGACCCCGGAGAAAGAGGAGAAGACGACGTTTCTGGACGACCAGGGAGAGACGATGGACATCAAACCCATGCCCCCTATCATGAGGGCGCTGCCCTACGGCTACTTCCGCGGGTACTCGGGCTATGGAGGCTTCAACAACCGGAACTTCCACATTCCAGGTGAGGTTAAATATAGTAGCTAAATAGCGAGGTGCATTCTTTTTCTCCAGCTTATGTTGTTGTTGTTGTTGTTGTT
>NW_004799399.1:1693-2837 GCF_000002075.1 Aplysia californica | reverse complement strand
AAAAGGGGGGGGGGTAGAAAACATTTTTCAGCCACCTGTGGCTAAGCCTAAAGGAGAACTGTCATTTTTGACAAACACTCCATCCTGTTTCAAAATATTGAAATCATCTTTGTTTCGAGTTATTTGTATGGACCGTAAAACTATCTCAAAAGAAAATTACTCGCTCAGAAATGTAGCAAAGCCTACTTAAACAAAACAAAATTCATTATAATATCTAGCCACACCTTTCTACCTCTAACCCCTCCCTTAACCCATCCCCTTGTCACCCTCCCTCGGGAGTCTCTGTGCCGACAAAAAAGCTTCCTTGAAAAAAAAAAAACAACAACCAATAATATACATTATAATGTTATCTGTAGCCACGCCTTTTTGCATATTAACCCCTCCCTTAACCCCTCCCCTTTTCACCCTCCTCAGGAGTCTCTGTGCCGACAAAAAAGCTTCCTTGAAAAAAACCAATAATATACATTATAATGTTATATGTAGCCACGCCTTTTTGCATATTAACCCCTCCCCTTTTCACCCTCCCTCAGGAGTCTCTGTGCCCACAAAGCTTACTTGAAAAAACAATAATATACATTATAAGGTTATCTGTAGCCACGCCTTTTTGCATATTAACCCCACCCTTAACCCCTCCCCTTTCCACCCTCCTCAGGAATCTCCGTGCCCACCACCGCTATGTACGCCACACGCACCGGCAGCGCACAAGGTTTGGGCATGCCGCCACGCCCCCTCGGCGAGTCCTCACAGCACGGCGGGCCCCCCAAGTTTTACTCCGCCCACATCAAGCGGGCTGGCTCCGCCTCCTCCGGCCCGCACGGCCCGCCCCCTCCCCACTCCTCCTCCTCTGACGCCGACTACGCCTCGGAGTCAGACACTTACGACTACGTCTCTGGCTACATGTCGGACGGCGATATCTTGAAGAACAACCGGAACAACGGAGGGGGCGGGGCCGGCGCTGATGATTGGTCCAGCGGGTACCTGAGTGAGGGCGGGGCTTCGCTGTACGCTCGGAGGCTGCAGCAGAGGTTCCGGGAGGGCATGCAGGCGGTCAGGGAGTGTATGCAGAAGAGTAGCGGCATTATGGACGACGACAGGTCAGTTGGGGGGCGGAACAGTGTATGGGCGTTTGTTAGGTTGTTTTCTC
>NW_004799399.1:0-1111 GCF_000002075.1 Aplysia californica | reverse complement strand
CCTTATCATTGACGTCATCGATATTTTCGCCCCCGCCATTCACAACAAATTCTCTTTTCCTAATTCCTGGTTTCTGAAAGTGTGTCTGTGTCTACCATGTCGCCTTGGTGTTTACATATCAGACAGCAGACTCACACACACACAGTTTCCACCGTCAATCTTCAACCACCGGTCATCGATTAGCTCAGATACGACATACAGCTGGAACAGAGCAGTAGTTTCTTCAATACCTTAGAATTACAAAGTTCTGTTGGACGTTTTGGCCTATTTGAATGACTAAAACAATGAAGTCAGAAACCAAATTATGTTCTTTGCTAATCGGAATCCTAACATTGTTCGGAGTCGTTATAAAGATACTTGAAGTTGAAGCGTTACCTGTCGGAAGCTGAAAATTGTTTACGTCTAACTTACCAAAACTAGGGTATTGAGCAGATAAAACGTTGTAACTCTGTGGTAGCGATTATTGGCTACTGTACAGCTTGTTGAAGGATTGGCCAACAAAGTCAACATCTGCTACTGTTTGCTGAGACTGCAGTTTTAGCTGTTGGTTTAGTTTGTGTGGGCAGTGGTTGTTTTCCTTGTTAATGTGGTTTGATGGTGGTTTTGCTGTTGTTGTTTTTGTGTGTGTTGAAGTGATTGCTGTCCTTGTTGTTGTCTGGGATTATTTCTTTATTGTTGCTGTTGTTATTGTTATTGTTGTTGTTGTTGTTGTTGCTACATGTATTGCTGTCATCGTTGTTTACGTGAAAGTGGTTGTCGTCCATGTTGTTGTCGTTGGGGGTGGTGGTTTCATTGCTATTTTAATCATTGCTGTTGTTGTCATTTTTGCTGTTGCTGTTGCTACTGTCGTTGGTACTGATATGGGTTACGTGTAGATCCCAATCCTATGGTATACCCGTCGACTCACCACCTTACTTCTCGCCGTGTTTCAGAATGAAGCGGCGAAGGCTGACCGTACGGTATGGGTACCACTTTCCTCACTCACCTAATCTCCTAGCTTTTCTCCTAACTCCATGGTGGCGGGAAATTGCTGAACTGGATTATTCATTGACCATAGATAACCCTCGCCTTTCCTTTTTTATTTTATTTTTATTTTTATTTTCAAATATAA
>NW_004799398.1:14232-16116 GCF_000002075.1 Aplysia californica | reverse complement strand
CACACACACACACACACACAGCACCCCACACACCCACACACTCACACACCGACACCCAGCAACTTAGACCTTTGTCGGTTGATAGGTTCGTTTGTTTGTTTGTTCGTTCGTTTGTTTATTTGCGTCAGTCAGAGGGACACCGCTACTCTAGAACGACAAAGTTCCATCTGACAATTTCAGCTGTTTTGAACAACGTAGATCATGATGTCACAAACCAATTGGAGTTGTTTAAGCATTGCATTTCCTGTACAATAAATCCGTATATATTTCACAGGTGACATATAGGCCTAAGCTGATATCTCACGTGTAAAATATAAATAGTTTCATAAATTATTCTGTGCACTTTTCGCCTCTAACTCTTCAGTATAGAATTGAATCCTCATATTTCTAGATAGCGCACTGTTATGGCATCCACTCTTTCCCTCTGTAAAAACTTCATTGGAACTCATGATTACAATTGTGAGGCGTCGTGGTGAAATCAGGCGCTCGTCAAAATTATAACATCAAAGAAACTGGCGTTTCTCTGGCCCTTGGGAATTTTTTTTTCAAATTTTCTTCTTTTTTTTTTTGCTCCACACCGTTAATGTCCATTACAAAATCTATTTCTGTTGTGGTTTTACAACAAAAAAAAGTTCAGTTTCCAGGGACTCTCAAACTATGGAAATGTCCACACTTTGGCGGTCATTTTCTCGTAAAGTTTACCTCTGAAACCAGGCGACCCTCACCTCTGTCAACTGCAAATATCTCAACTTCTGTTTAACATAAATTGATATTTTTTTAACCAAAAGCAAGGCAAAGGAAGCGGCTTTAAGATGATACCAATAACTCAATATGACCAAAAATTGACGAGAGCCTGATTCCACCACGCTGCCTCACAATTACAACTTGGCAATTTCACTCAGTCCTTGGATAAATCATGATCTACCACCACAACTCATGGAATAAATTCTTTATCTTCTCTATCAAAAATTGTTTCATTATGTATTCAGGAGTTGCCATCAAGACGTTCAAAGAATTGCATTTGAAAATGTTTGACGTCACACTTCTCACAACTAGGAACTGAGCAGACAGCGCCATAAAGTTGAGGTGGGTGGTTGGCGGGCGTTCTGTTGTCGTTTTCTCTTTCTACTTCCCCCCTATCATACGAGTCCATCCGCCCTGCTTCTTTTATTGAAAGACATTTGTTATTCTCTGTTGATACCTCTATACTTGAGCAATTATCTGACCTAATTCTGTTGCAAGTGCGGAAAAACTTTGCCAAAAACGTTTATTTCAAAGTTGTTTAGTTTTAGTAAAAGTTTTACGGCATTTGCAACACAATAAGGTCATAACATAAGTGCCGGGGATTAGAGGTGTTACAAGTGAGTAACAAACACAAAAAAGGAGGAGAGATAAGGACGATAGATGTTTGATAGGAAAGAAGGAGGAGAGATAAAGACGATAGATTTTTTATAGGACAGAAGGGGCAAACCAAACACACCAGAGCACCCGCCAACCACCCACATGCAAAGATGTGAGCAACATGTGAAGCCAGAACCCCCTCAGTTGCCGCCACACTGCCACCGGAGTGTGTCTCATCCCACAGTCTCATCCCACACGGACAAAGTTACGCCGTTCTCGCGAGGTGGTTCAGCTAAGATCATCAACCCATGCCATTGCAGATCTGTGGGGTTCTTAGGGGTCCACTTCTTTACCTCCTTCCAATATTATCTCTGTGTATCTCTCTCTCTCTCTCTCTCTCTCTCTCTCCCCATCTCTCTCTCTCGTTCTCTCTCTCTCCCACTCTCTCTCCCCTCTCTCTTTCTCTCTATCTCGCTCTCCCTCTCTTCCTCTGTCTCTCTCTCTCTCCCTCCCGCCGCCCTCCCTCATCAAACCAGGCCTCCC
>NW_004799398.1:8733-10111 GCF_000002075.1 Aplysia californica | reverse complement strand
GAGGGGTGGGACGGGGGAGGCTGGGTGTGTACCCGCTTTCTGAGAAACCGGATATATACAGAACCTGTTTTGTCAAACCGGATATATACAGAACCTATTTTGTCAAACCGGATATATACAGAACCTATTTTGTCAAACCGGATATATACAGAACCTATTTTGTCAAACCGGTTTGACTTCTGAGGATGCGCCTTCTGGTTCTTCAGCAACCCTGCAGGTAGACTCGAACTGTTCTTAGTTTTAGTTTTAGTAGAGGTTTAACGGCGCTCGCAACTGCATAAGGTCATATGAGCGCCAGAAGATTCGAGGTGTTACAAGAGAGTGACAAACATAAAAATGAAGTAGGGGAGATAAGGACGATAGATGTTTGATAGGAAAGAAGGAGCAAAACGTTTTTTGTCTTCTTCTAAAGAAGCATAACCTCTTTTTATGTGTACAGATTTTTGGCTTCTTCTTTCTGTACCGGAGACTTACAAAGGGAGTCCATAAGTACAACATGCATACTTTTCACAAAGGAAACTCAGGTTTTGTTGTCATGAACAAAGCATAGTTTGTGTGTAAACTTGTGCTAGTCCAGTGGTTGGAGGGCAACAGATTCCACAGAGAGAGAGAGAGAGAGAGAGAGAGAGAGAGAGAGAGAGAGAGAGAGAGAGAGAGAGAGACGGGTTTGTTCAGAGGGTAGGCGAAGAGACAGTTTTGACCTTCTAGTTGGAAAGGAGATAAACGATTGGGGAGGGGACGAAATAAAATATATGTATATGTGAGGCAGCGTGGTGGAATCAGGCTCTCGTCAATTTTTGGGCATGTAGAGTAATTGGTATCATCTTAAAGCTTGTTCACTCGTCTTTATTTGGATGAAAAAAATATCCTTTTATCTTGAATACCAGTGGAGATATTTGCGAAAGAAGGAGGTGGGGGTCACCTGTTTTCAGGGGTAAAATTAGTGAAAAAATGGCCACCAAAGATTCGTTATTTCCTTAGCTTCAGAGTCAGTGGTAACTGAAAATTTACATTTTTTATGCCTTTAATTAACGTTTTTCAAAAAAATCCACACAGAAATGAGTTCTTTAATAAACATGAAAGGGGTTGAGCCAAAAAAAAAAATTGGATTAAAATTCACAAACCTGCGGAAAAATGCAAGTTTCTTCACTTTTATTATTTTATTTGACGAGAGCCTGATTCCACCACGCTGCCTCACATATGTATCCGACACAGTATATACTTCAAAAAAGACATAACTGGTTAACCGGCTTGTTAAGTCGGATATGTGGCCAGCCCGCGGGAACCAGAAGTTCCGACAAGACACAATAGACACAGAGAGCGTCTGCTACAAGACAAGGTCTGCAGGGGTCACTTAAACAACGGAGGAGGGGGTGGG
>NW_004799398.1:6207-7494 GCF_000002075.1 Aplysia californica | reverse complement strand
GGTGGGGGTGGGGAGGGAGAAAAGGAAAGAGGCCCCCACCGTGTGACACCCGAGGTGACGAAGGGTCATCGCTTTACGCCGGACACTGTAAGCTGATATACGCCCCGGCTACTGTATCGCTTCCCGCCACCGTCCGGTGTCCAGTGTAAGCCGGTAATCTCTTTGACTCTGTGTGAGAGTGACGGGACACACCTCGATACGACACGGACTTGTTTACCTCACAACAGCAAGCTTTTTTACAGCGTTTTTCTTTTAAAATATTGTTTTGCCTTGGTCATGTACAGTGACATGTTACAGAGGTCCTCTCCTGCACTCACCCATGCACACAACAGACGAGAACATAGTAACTATTACATTATTACATTATGACATTATGACATTATGATGACATGTTTTAACCGCTCCACGTCAGAAACGTTCTCTCTTGCACCCACGTTGCTCTCTGACTTTTGTATCCGGTCACGAAAACAACACTGACAAATCTCGGTCAGTGACAAAGGTATGATGCTTCTTTCTGAAAAATCCAACTGCCCCAAACATGCAGAGCGCGTGTTCAGACCTTGTCGAGGGGGCACTCGTGGCCAAGATGTTAAGGTGTTCGCCTCTCATTCAAAGGTCCCGGGTTCCAATCCTGGAAGCAACCGAAAAATTTTCTTCTCTAAAATTGTCTCCCTTCACCTCCTTTCCTGCTCTCTAGCAATGTTCTGTTCTGTCGTCTGCTTTCGTCCTCACTTTCTGCCCCCACCCCCTCATCTCCTTTGCCCCCTCCCCTGGGCTCCTGACTCTTTCTGCAGCCTTTCTACTGCTACTCCTTGGCTCCTTCTTACAGCTGTCTTTCAGCCACACCCCTGATCTTCTGATAGGAAAGATCTACACCTAGCCTTCTCGGACAAGGGTGAAAAATCTCGGAGGTCCCGTGAGCAAGTTGCGGACGTTACAGATCCCTTGATGGTTTAAAATCGATAAGAGTAAGCTTCGGCCGCCACCCGGGCAAAATTCTAAATTTCCTACCTACAGAAAATGTTTAATGTGTCTCGCGCGCTCATAATATCAATATGACCTTAAGCAGTTGTGAGCGCCGTAAAACACTTACCAAAAAAACAACACCGTGCGGAGTGACCCTCACACCTGACCCCCGTAAGTTAATCACAGACTTCCTCTCACTGACTGACTGACCACTGGCCCAATCCACTGACCGACACGCTCAGTCCTATCTCTATAGATGACCTCTGGCCTTTGGGGGGCACTTCTCACATTTCCACGGGGGTACAGAAGGGAGGGGTATAG
>NW_004799398.1:0-2939 GCF_000002075.1 Aplysia californica | reverse complement strand
GGGGGTGCCCTCATAACCTTCTATGTTCACTTCCAAACACAGTTCTGTGTGGATTTTACTGAACAACACGGAACAACGGCACAAGAAATGTAACTTTGACGTTTTCAAGGCCACTCAAGCCTTGGACGCTATTTTCCCCCACAATGTTACTTCTCTCGCACCAAGTGACCCAAACCTCCTCCAATCACAAAAAAACATCTAAACTTCTGAACAAGAAAGTCAAACATTTTCTTCATCAAAAACAAGACAAATGAATAAAAGCTTTCAGTTTATACCAACTACATATATAAGTGTTAGGACGAGTTGGAATCAGGCGCTCGTCAATTTTTGCACATCCGGAGTTGTTGGTATTATCTTAAAGCTTGTTCATTTGACTACGTCTCTTGTAAAATATTAATACACATCTATCTTAAATAGAAAGTTGAGATATTTGCGATTGAAAGAGGTCGGGGAGACCTGGATTTAGAGGTATAAAATTAGCGATAAAATGACCCCCAAAAGTAGTTGATTTCCAAAGCTAGATTCCTTGGAAACTGAACATTTACATTTGTTGAGTGTTTAATAAATCTAAATGCTTTTTTCCACATTGAAATATCTTCTTAAATGAACATTAAAGGTGTTGAGCCAAAAAACAAAAAAAAACAGAAAAAAAAAAGTCAAACTGTAGGAAAAGGCCAGTTTCTTCACTTTCATTATTTTGACTAGCGCCTGATTTCACAACGTTGCCTCACATATACGCCCTAAACCGCCGAGCCCCTGATCCAAGCACAGCGGTAATACGGGGCGCCCATTATGGCTGGATCGGGCCCATCGCCTGACTCGATCTGAAAACAAAAATACGTTTGTTTTAGAGGTGGCCTGATCTGCCAGTCCCATCTGTAGTGGGCACCCCGTATTATAAGTGTCGTCAGAACTCACTTGTTTGACGTTCCCCACAGAGCGAGTGAACACAGGGAGACCACTGCCGCTGGTCACACAGATGAGGTACAGGCCGTCCATACTGACCACTGTCCAGGGACCTGACCGGGGGGTGGGGGGGAAGAAGGAGATTTTTAATGATTATAATGATTATGAAATATTAGCTTTCATCTCCCTCTTTCTCTCTCTCTCTCTCTCTCTCACACTCACACACACACACTTTTCCCACTGCTCACTGTCTCACACTCTCTCTTACCTCCCCCCCCCTCCTCCTTTCCCTATTTTCCCATTACTCTTTCTGACTTTTATTCTCAACACTAAAGCCTTCAACTAATTCTATCTCGGTCTCATACAAAGGCCATTTTGATAAAGTACAGTCAAACCTGCTAACCATTACCTGTCCAAGACAAACACACCTGTGGAAACGACCACTTCCCACCTGCCACCTTGTGTTTCTACACAATAAATGACACCATCCGAGATGACTACCTGCCTACAATGACTATCTCTGCCAAAGAAGATAACCATTTTTCTCCCAGTGACATTCGGTGACGTTCTTGGATACTTTCGACAGTATCTTATCATCAAGCTTGCCAACTTTTTCAAAACCTCGTTGAGGGCACCCAATGTTATGACATCACGTTACAACATTTAAAAAAATGATAAAACAAACAAACATTATACACGTGTCGCAACAGGTTTTGGTGTGTATTGTAATTCTATCCTCTCAACTCCAGCAGTCTCGGGGAATCCGGTACAGCTGACAAGCCTGATGTTGTTCTGTTCACTACAAAGAAATGTAGGAAAGTTTTCCGTCAACTTCTTGTACCCTGCGCTGACGCCAAGAGCAGTTGTTGTTGTTGCAGCTGGTAAGTCCCAGGTTTGTGTCAGGTCAAAGTCTTTAAACTCCCCCCCCCCCAAAAAAAAAAAAAAAAATTCAAAAATTCAACAAAATGAACCCACAAACCCTATAATACACAGTGTGAATCTATTCAACTCAAGATGCGATTAGAAATTAATTGTGGCATGAATAATATCTGAGGTGAAACATTTTTTGTTGAGGGTTTTTTTCTGACAGGAATGAAAACAGCACTGAATTTACTACACTGTAACAAGAAAAAGACAGTTTTGAAACTTTCACTGTGTTAAAACTGTTAAATAGACAAACTATGATACAGCCTCTCGTCTGCAACAGCTCTACACGTTGCGGCCTATTCAAATCTCAATGAGATCTAGATCTAGATCTAGTCAATAGTATAAAACAGACTAGATATAATCTATATTGGTTTTATAATCTAGTAAATAATAATATTAAATTACTATATTAAACTCCTGTACAGCAGTTTCAATGCCGACTAGACCTAGATTAGATCTATATCTAGATCTAACATCTACTCCAACAGCCTCACAAACCAAACAATTACAACTTTTTTAAGTACTTCTAAAATGATCCACTGCAGCTTGCTCATTATTCCCATAACTAACATATTATGGTACACACTGACTACTAACTCTACTGACCCTAGACAACCAGTTATCTCTACAACAGTAATATTTTAGGCGTTAAAAGTTAGTTGTTAAGTTACTAGATCTATATATCTATGACTATCATGACTACGTTGTTAGCCGGCAAGATCAAGACCAAGAGAGCAAATATTGCCCAAACCTACCATTCAAAGTTCAAGGGACGTCTCAAAGACAGGGAAAGCAAAAGGAAACACAGATACGTATGTAGATCTAGGGAGCGCACTGATTTCAACACTTTCGACTGTTCATTTGGATATATTTTCAGGACTGGCGGTTACGTTCCTTTGGTTCTGTCTTCACCGGTTCCTCAACAAAAGCGAAGAATGTCCGCCATATTTGTAAACAAAACGAACAAAACCAGAGTTGCTTCCCTTGCTAACCTGATTTCTGTAAAACATGGAAGACTGAGAGTTGAGAAGAAACGATTGAAAATAATTAAAACGATAATTTGTGTGTATGTGTGTATCTTGGCGTATGTTCCTCTCTCTCTCTCT
>NW_004799397.1:14525-16206 GCF_000002075.1 Aplysia californica | reverse complement strand
CACGTCATTTAGACGATCCAGTATGATTCCACGTCATTTAGACGATCCAGTATGATTCCACGTCATTTTAACGATCCAGTAGGATTCCAAGTCATTTAGACGATCCAGTATGATTCCACGTCATTTAGACGATCCAGTATGATTCCACGTCATTTAGACGATCCAGTATGATTCCACGTCATTTAGACGATCCAGTATGATTCCACGTCGTTTCCTCTCTGGTCTGTCCATCCAGGCGCGCGAGGAGACAGAAGCCCTCCACTTTGCATTAAGAACACTCACTTAACCCTTTGACCCCTGAACGCCCCACTAAAGCGTATCTCTCTTCCTGGGTTCCCCGCCCCCCAACATAACCTATCATTGTTGTCACCACTTTCACTGGATCTAGATCTATCCTCGCCTTGGCCAGCTTCCTGATCAATACTTCGTGATCAATACTTCGTGATCAATACTGCTTTCACTTTCTGTTTTGTAATCTCTGTCTAAGTCTTCTTCATCCGATTCTGAATCTCCAGCAAAAAAATTCCATTACCTGCTGGGTACCAAACACCTCAGTTCTAGCCTTTTTTCCACTGGAAGTACGAGGTTCATTCACATTAGCTCGCCTCATTTTTACGGTGAAGTATATCCAATTTTTTCCATAAAATCTTCCACAAACTACACATGTAGAAGCATAGACGACTTATTTGAATAGTTACGGAGCAAATTTAAGATGTATAGCCATTGGCTGTCTGTTTTTAGTGCCTGGCAGGCCTAGAGCTGAGGCCACTAGTGAATCCCACTTGAGAGGGAATCGGGATTTTTGACACGTTTGCGAATCCCGCTCTAGTGGAAAACGGACTCAAAGAGTTAACGGCTCTCATCTCTCAAAGGTACTCACTCTTCTGTCGTTCCAGGCGCGCGAGGAGACAGAAGCCCTCCACTTCGCGCTGCGCAACATCGCAGAGGCGGTCATCAACGACGCTGACCTGACCTTGGTGGAGGAGGAGGAGGGAGGAGCTGGGGGGGAGCGGGGAGCCAGCCCGCAGAGACGCCCCACCTCTCCTTCCTTCCGAGCCTCCTCTGTCTCACCCACAAGGTCAAGGTCACCGTACGCCCGCCTCCGCTCCCCGAACAGGTCCCCATCTCCCACAGCCAGGTCAAGGTCAGTTGGGGCTGTGGTTGTCGTAGTTTTTATTGTAGTACGGGTTTTATGGCACTTGTGACTCATTTAGGTCATTCAAGCACCAAAGATGAGAGGTGTGGTAGTCGCAGTTTAGATTGTAGTACTCGTTTTACTGAACTTGAGACTCATTTAGGTCATACAAGTGCCGAAGATGAGAGGTGTCACTAGAGAGTAACTTTCAAAGAAAAAAAGGAGGAGAGATAAGAACGATAGATGTTTGATAGGAAAGAAGGAGAGATAAGGACGATAGATGATTGATAGGAAAGAAGGAGGAGAGATAAGAACGATAGATGTTTGATTGGAAAGAAGGAGGAGAGATAAGGACGATAAATGTTTCATTGGAAAGAAGGAGGAGAGATTAGGACGATAGATGTTTGATTGGAAAGAAGGAGGAGAGATAAGGACGATAGATGTTTGATTGGAAAGGAGGAGAGATAAGGATGATAGATGTTTGATTGGAAAGAAGGAGGAGAGATAAGGTTGATAGATGTTTGATAGGAAAGAAGGCGGAGAGAT
>NW_004799397.1:8959-10131 GCF_000002075.1 Aplysia californica | reverse complement strand
TGCCCCGTGGCCCGTCTAATGTGTTCCCACTGCCCCGTCCCCCGTGGCCCGTCTAATGTGTTCCCACTGCCCCGTGGCCCGTCTAATGTGTTCCCACTGCCCCGTGGCCCGTCTAATGTGTTCCCACTGCCCCGTGCCCCGTCTAATGTGTTCCCACTGCCTCGTGCCCCGTCCCCCGTCCCCAGCCAAAAAGTGATCGAACAGCTAGAACACAAGATGTCGGCGGTGCGCGAGGAGCTGGTGGCCACGAAGGAGGCTCTGAACCGCGCCCTGCTTGACCGCGAGGTGCTGGACGGTCAGAACAAGGAAGTCGGTCAGTGGGTTACACAGTTGAGCATTTTTTCAATGTAGGCGTTTTTGTATGTTTTTTGTCGTTTCTATGCCCCCATAGACACAATTGAAAGGATTTAGGAGACAGGATTCTGACCCTGACTGTCAGGTCCAGCCTGTGTTGAAAGGGATACAACATCTTGGCTGACAGACCAAGATACTCCATGAAAGTATGAATTAAATTGTGGTCGCCTGCATGTGGCAGCGAAATACGTGTTGTTTGCCCAGTGAAAGAACTAAATTTGTGCTAATATTAAAGTATTCAGCGCGGGTGGTTGGAGGGTGCTCTGGTGTGGTTTGGTCCTTCTTTCCTATCAAACATCTATCGTCCTTATCTCTCCCCCGTTTCTTTGGATGTCACTCTCTTTTTTTAAAATCAATTAGTAAAAAAAGCCCAAAAACAGAAGACCACCGTGTTTCATGCGTCGATATTTTGGAAAAAGTGACCATTCTTGATAATTATCGATATATTGATGGTGAATTTCAGTTTATCAATACTCATTTTGAGATATGGAAAAATATCAATATTTTGTGAAAATGTATGGATACCGTATGGAATTGGATAGTGGTGATATCGCGTATCTCTACAGGCGATGCCCTGTCCAAGTCTGAGCTACAGAAGGCGGAGCTGGAAGTGGAGATGAACAAGTTGAAGACAGAGGAAGCCGCGCTGAGGGACGCGCTGCTCAAGATGCAAGCGCTGAACGAGGGGCTGGGGGACAAGATGGAGCTGAATAGGATTATCTTACAGGTGTGTGTTTGTGTGTGGGGGGGGTGTGAGAGTGTGTGTGTATGTGTGAGACACAGAGAGAGAGAGAGAGAGAGAGAGAGAGAGAGAGAGA
>NW_004799397.1:5557-7316 GCF_000002075.1 Aplysia californica | reverse complement strand
TGGGCGAGATAGGACAGGATGAGGGATGGGCGAGATAGGACATGGTGAGGGATGGGCGAGATAGGACAGGATGAGGGGTGGGCGAGATAGGACACGGTGAGGGATGGGCGAGATAGGACAGGATGAGGGGTGGGCGAGATAGGACACGGTGAGGGGTGGGCGAGATAGGACACGGAGAAACACAGTGAAGAGTATGGCGATATAGGATGAGATATAATGAGATAGGATGAAATAAGATGAGATAGGATGAGACAGGTCTTGTCGTATCTTGTGTTATACCTTATCTTGTCTTGTCGTATCTTGTGTTATATCTTGTCTTGTCTTATCTTGTGTTATATCTTGACTTGTCGTATCTTGTGTTATATCTTGTCGTATCTTGTGTTATATCTTGTCTTATCGTATCTTGTGTTATATCTTGTCTTATCGTATCTTGTGTTATATCTTGTCTTATCGTATCTTGTGTTATATCTTGTCGTATCTTGTGTTATATCTTGTCTTATTGTATCTTGTGTTATATCTTGACTTGTCTTATCTTGCCTTGTCTTATATTTTCTATTGTTATCCTATCTTACTTTGTCTTATCTGAAAAGAATGACATTTCAGAACGAAATATAAGGCTAGATGAGATAAAGCAAGACAAAATGAGATGAGATCAGATGAAAAAACACGACATGATTAGATAAGACAAGATAAGACACAGTAAATATAGACAAGACAATAGATAAAACGAGACACGACTCATTGTAAAACGTTTCCCGTCTGTGCAGGTCTGAACCACGCTAAATATAGACAAGACTGGGTGTAAATATAGACAAGACTGGGTGTAAATATAGACAAGACTCGGTGTAAATATAGACAAGACTCGGTGTAAATATAGACAAGACTGGGTGTAAATATAGACAAGACTCTGTGTAAATATAGACAAGACTCGGTGTAAATATAGACAAGACTGGGTGTAAATATAGACAAGACTGGGTGTAAATATAGACAAGACTGTGTGTAAATATAGACAAGACTCGGTGTAAATATAGACAAGACTCTGTGTAAATATAAGCAAGACTGGGTGTAAATATAGACAAGACTCGGTGTACAACGTTTGCCGTCTGTACAGGTCTGAACCACACCCTGGAGCTGTCGGAGCTGACGAGACAACAGCTGGAGGAGGAGATCATCTCCCTGACCAAGGACAAACAGGAAGTCATCGCTCAGCTCAACGTGGTAGGTTGGTGGTGGTGGTGGTGTTGGTGGTGGTGGTGGTGGTGGTGGTGTTGTTGTCGATGTCGTTGTTGGTGGTGGTGTTGTCGTTGTTGTTGGTATTGTTGTTGTCGTTGTTGGTGGTGGTGTTTGTCGTATATCGTCCTTGTCTCTCCTCCCTTTTTATGTTTGTTACTCTCTTGTAACACCTCCAATCTTCGGCACTTATCTGACCTTATTGTGTTGCAAGTGCCGTAAAACTCTTACTACAACCAAACTGACCAAACGACAATCATCGTGTCCATGTGCGTCTCTTCTCTCACTCACTGACTGTGATGAGCTGACTGTCTCTGTCTTCCGGTACTTGTCCTCATCTCAGACAGACAGACAAACCAACAAACAGACAAACCAACAAATAGGCTAACCTTTTAGCTGTGGTCTGGTGCTGATGTTTTCATCATCATTGATGGCTATTGATTTGTGCTGATGTTTTCATCATCATTGATGGCTATTGATTTGTGCTGATGTTTTCATCATCATTGATGGCTATTGATTTGTGCTGATG
>NW_004799397.1:0-1112 GCF_000002075.1 Aplysia californica | reverse complement strand
GGCTGCTTCAGCCGCGGTGGGGGTTCGCTTCTCTAGGATTGAGGGTTAGAATAACATGTTGTACAGAACATGGGAAGACGTGGAGTCGTGGAGGGACATGAAGAGGCTAGTCCAGGACAGGGAAAGGTGGAAGGTGTTTGTCCGTGGCCTATACCCTGGTGCAGGGTGAGAAAGTGTTTGTCCCTGGCCTATACCCTGGTGCAGGGTGAGAAAGGCAGTGATGATAATGAGAATAATGGTGATAATAATTGCCTTTCTAGAGTGTGTATCCAGGCTCTGCATTTACATTATTACTTATTAACAACTCTTTCCATCCATTCTTCTGTTTTAGTTTTAGAAGTATCCCTTGTCGTCTGAACTTGTCCCAGATTTGTGTTGTACCGTTTTGTAACTTCCCCATCCTATCTGACCTCCCGCAGGTGACCTCGTGCGAGCGAGAGAACCGCCAGCAGAGCGAGATGATCTCGGCGTACGCGGCCGACAAAGACAACCTTGAGAGCGCCCTCTACGAGGCGCAGCAGCAGGTGAGGGAGTTGGAGGTGAGGCGCGCACAGTTGGAGGGAGAGAACCAGGAGCTCATCGTCAAGAAGGAAAATCTACAGTGTGAGTACCGTGGACTAGGTCAAAGTGTGAGTAGATCTATGGGTGGAAGAAAATCTACAGTGTGAGTACCGTGGACTTGGTCAAAGTGTGAGTAGATCTTTAGACGGACATCGTCAAAGTGTGAGTAGTTCTTTAGACAGATATCATCAAAGTGTGAGTAGTTCTTTAGATGGACATCGTCAAGGAAAACCTACAGTGTGAGTAGATCTTTAGATGGACATCGTCAAGGAAAACCTACAGTGTGAGTAGATCTTTAGACGGAGCAGATAGAACATTTGGTTTTTCACCTCATGGTCTCAGTCAGTCAAAAGGAACAAAATGTCAGATAGAACCTTGTAGGTCTGAGGTAGTGCTTGTCTTATTGAGTGAGAGCTGGCTCCACTGTAGGTCTGAGGTAGTGGTTGTCTTATTGAGTGAGAGCTGGCTCCACTGTAGGTCTGAGGTAGTGGTTGTCTTATTGAGTGAGAGCTGGCTCCACTGTAGGTCTGAGGTAGTGGTTGTCTTATTGA
>NW_004799396.1:12678-16650 GCF_000002075.1 Aplysia californica | reverse complement strand
ACAATGACATATTGGTTCTAAGACAGACAAGACTGGGGGTTTCTCTACCGACTCACTCCACATGTGTGGATTGGCTAAGTGGAAGTACACGTCACAGACCCTCAGATTTTGAACAACTCGGGGAGCACACCGGTACTCCAGTATCCTGCTTGTGAGGAGAATCTGTGTGGTGAGTGAGTGTATCTGTGGTGAGTGAGTGTATCTGTGGTGAGTGAGTGAGGGTATCTGTGGTGAGTGAGTGAGGGTATCTGTGGTGAGTGAGTGAGGGTATCCCAGCTCTCTCTCTCTGCTGACACCTTGTTATCCTCTCAGCCCCAGTTGGCCCTTGTTGGCACGGAACATTTTCAAAGACAATTCAATCAGCAGCCTCTTTGTTCTGACAGGTCCAAGAGTGACAGTGATCTAACATAGGCCAGCACCGCTCACCTCATCATCATCATCATCGGATTCATCGTCATCCTCAGCAATGTCTTTCTTCTCCTGCATCAGGATATTGGCCAAAAACATCATTGTCAAGGGCTGGCCTCTTGCTATTCTTCCATGTCCTCCTTCCATGCCCTCTGTCCTGTCCTTCTTCCATGTCCTCCCTCTGTCCTGTCCTTCTTCCATGTCCCCCCTCTGTCCTTCTTCCATGTCCCCCCTCTGTCCTGTCCTTCTTCCATGTCCCCCCACTGTCCTGTCTTTCTTCCATGTCCCCCCTCTGTCCTGTCCTTCTTCCATGTCCCCCCTCTGTCCTTCTTCCATGTCCCCCCTCTGTCCTGTCTTTCTTCAATGTCCTCCCTCCCTCTGTCCTGTCTTTCTTCAATGTCCCCCCTCTGTCCTTCTTCCATGTCCCCCCTCTGTCCTGTCTTTCTTCAATGTCCTCTGCTCTGTCCTGTCTTTCTTCAATGTCCTCCCCTCTGTTCCGCTCAGTCCAATGTCAATTTGTTGAGCTGAAGCTTTGCTACAACCGCCTTATTTTCTTTGGGTGGTGTATTTATTTCCCTTCTTTCGTTCCGTTTTGCTGTTCTGGTCGTTTGTCGTTTCTTTCCCTTCTTTCGTTCCGTTTTGCTGTTCTGGTCGTTTGTCGTTTCTTTCCCTTCTTTCGTTCCGTTTTGCTGTTCTGGTCGTTTGTCGTTTCTGTTCTCTCTATTCATCCTCTGTCAGCTTGTCCAAAGAATTGCTGTGTGCCAACACTTGGGAGGAATCCTGGGGCTGTCCATGCCTTGGAGGTCTTGCCATGGAGACAAACAGACAGACAAACAGACAGACTGTGCAAGCTGAAAGTGAAAGCAAGACATGAGGCAGAGAGGGAGCAGACGTGAACAGGCTTACCGGTGTGGATCCTGTAGTGCTGTTGTAAGTGGGTCAGCTGCTTGAAGCCTCGGTCACAACACTGGCAGATGTACTTGCGCTCACCTGTGGACACACACACAGAGCCACACATGTCAACCACACAGACACTCACACACAGAGCCACACACACACACACAGAGCCACACATGTCAAACAAAACAGACCCACACATGTCAACCACACAGACACACACACACACACACAGAGCCACACATGTCAACCAGACATACACACACAGATCTACCACTGTCCTACCACAGACCTACCACTGTCCTACCACTGTCCTACAATAGACCTGCCACAGTCCAACCACAGACTTAACCATAGACCTACCACTGTACACCCAAAGACCTACCACTGTCCTACAATAGACCTGCCACAGTCCAACCACAGACTTAACCATAGACCTACCACTGTGCACCCATAGACCTACCACTGTCCTACAATAGACTTACCACTGTACACCCATAGACCTACCACTGTACACCCATAGACCTACCACTGTACACCCAAAGACCTACCACTGTCCTACAATAGACTTACCACTGTCCAACCACAGACTTAACCATAGACCTACCACTGTCCACCCTTATACCTACCATAAACCTACCACTGCACACCAATATACTTACCACTGTCCTGCAATAGACTTACCACTGTACACCCATAGACCTACCACTGTCCTACAATAGACCTATTACTGTCCTACCACAGACCTACCAGACCTACACTGTCCACCCATAGACCTACCACAGACCTACATCAAGACCTACCACTGTCCACCCATAGACCTACCACTGTCCACCCATAGACCTACCATAGACCTACCACTGTCCACCCATAGACCTACCACAGACCTACACTGTCCACCCATAGACCTACCACTGTCCACCCATAGACCTACCATAGTCCTACCACTGTCCACCCATAGACCTACCACAGACCTACTACTGTCCACCCATAGACCTACCACAGACCTACACTGTCCACCCATAGACCTACCACTGTCCACCCATAGACCTACCATAGACCTACCACTGTCCTACAATAGACTTACCACAGACCTACACTGTCCCCCCATAGACCTACCACAGACCTACCACTGTCCATCCATAGACCTACCACTGTCCACCCATAGACCTACCACAGACCTACCACTGTCAACCCATAGACCTACCACTATCCTACAATAGATCTACCACAGTCCAACCACAGACTTAACCATAGACCTACCACTGTCCACCCATAGACCTACCACAGACCTACCACTGTCAACCCATAGACCTACCACTATCCTACAATAGATCTACCACAGTCCAACCACAGACTTAACCATAGACCTACCACTGTCCACCCATAGACCTACCACAGACCTACCACTGTCAATCCATAGACCTACCATAGACCTACCACTGTCCACCCACAGACCTACACTGTCCACCTATAGACCTACCACTGTCCACCCACAGACCTACACTCTTCACCCATAGACCTACCACAGACCTACCATAGACCTACCATTGTCCACCCATAGACCTACCACTATCCTACAATAGATCTACCATAGTCCAACCACAGACTTAACCATAGACCTACCACTGTCCACCCATAGATCTACCACAGTCCACCCATAGACCTACCACGGTCCACCCATAGACCTACCACTGTCCACCCACAGACCTACCACTGTCCTACAATAGACATACCACAGTCCAACCACCGACTTAACCATAGACCTACCACTGTCCACCCATAGACCTACCGTAGACTTACTACTGTCCACCCATAGCCCTACCACTGTCCACCCATAGCCCTACCACTGTCCACCCATAGACCTACCACAGTCCAGCCATAGACCTACCACAGTCCACCCATAGACCTACCACAGTCCACCCATAGACCTACCACTGTCCACCCATAGACCACCCATAGACCTACCACTGTCCACCCATAGACCTTCCACAGTCCACCCATAGACCTACCACTGTCCACCCATAGACCTACCACAGTCCACCCATAGACCTACCACTGTCCACCCATAGACCACCCATAGACCTACCACTGTCCACCCATAGACCTTCCACAGTCCACCCATAGACCTACCACTGTCCACCCATAGACCTACCACAGTCCACCCATAGACCTACCACTGTCCACCCATAGACCTACCGCTGTCCACCCACAGACCTACCACTATCCTACCATAGACCTACCACTGTCCACCCATAGACCTACCATAGACCTACCACTGTCCACCCATAGAAATACCACTGTCCACCCACAGACCTACCACTGTCCACCCATAGACCTACCACAGACCTACCACTGTCCACCCACAGGCCTACACATACACATGGAATCAGCTGACGGCCCACAAAGATAGAGCAGAGCCCGCAGTCCCCCGCGGCAATAGTTCCCCAATAGTTCCCCCACGGCAATAGTTCCCCAATAGTTCCCCCACGGCAATAGTTCCCCAATAGTTCCCCCACTGCAATAGTTCCCCCACGTATTCCAGAAAAAAAACCTGCAGTGAAAACTTTCTCAGACAGCCACCCATAGTCCGTGAGAAATATATGTTGTCTACATCTTGGAGACTGCCATTATAATAAATAAATAAATAGATGAAATAGATAAAAT
>NW_004799396.1:11354-12578 GCF_000002075.1 Aplysia californica | reverse complement strand
CTACCACTGTCCACCCATAGACCTACCGTAGACTTACTACTGTCCACCCATAGCCCTACCACTGTCCACCCATAGCCCTACCACTGTCCACCCATAGACCTACCACAGTCCAGCCATAGACCTACCACAGTCCACCCATAGACCTACCACAGTCCACCCATAGACCTACCACTGTCCACCCATAGACCACCCATAGACCTACCACTGTCCACCCATAGACCTTCCACAGTCCACCCATAGACCTACCACTGTCCACCCATAGACCTACCACAGTCCACCCATAGACCTACCACTGTCCACCCATAGACCTACCGCTGTCCACCCACAGACCTACCACTATCCTACCATAGACCTACCACTGTCCACCCATAGACCTACCATAGACCTACCACTGTCCACCCATAGAAATACCACTGTCCACCCACAGACCTACCACTGTCCACCCATAGACCTACCACAGACCTACCACTGTCCACCCACAGGCCTACACATACACATGGAATCAGCTGACGGCCCACAAAGATAGAGCAGAGCCCGCAGTCCCCCGCGGCAATAGTTCCCCAATAGTTCCCCCACGGCAATAGTTCCCCAATAGTTCCCCCACGGCAATAGTTCCCCAATAGTTCCCCCACTGCAATAGTTCCCCCACGTATTCCAGAAAAAAAACCTGCAGTGAAAACTTTCTCAGACAGCCACCCATAGTCCGTGAGAAATATATGTTGTCTACATCTTGGAGACTGCCATTATAATAAATAAATAAATAGATGAAATAGATAAAATAAATGAAACAAATGAATGAAATAAATAAAAAATAAAAAAATATATGAAAATAAAAAAAGAAAGAAAGAAAGAAAATAATTAAAAATTAAAGAAATAGGATCTAAATAAATTTATTTTTTTTAAAGAGAAAAAGCGCCAGTGGTTTCAGTGGGAAGTGGTCGTTTGTCGACTATTGGGGACAGCTGGCGGGGGGAGCAGGTCCCACTGTGTATGGAACAAGTAACAAGAATTTCTGTAACAAAAAGTAACATTGTAAAAAACTCTAGAACATGTGTAGTGGCGATGAATGGCACACACACAGAGGCAGCTTAGAGTCCAAACGTGTAGCACATGTGTAGTAGCGATGAATGACACACACACACACACACACACAGGGGCGGCTTAGAGTCCAAACGTGTAGCACATGTGTAGCAGCGATGAATGACACACACACACACACACACA
>NW_004799396.1:6192-9490 GCF_000002075.1 Aplysia californica | reverse complement strand
AGGGAGCAGGGGCGGGAGAGGGGCGGGGTGTTTCTGTGCCAAATGGAAACAGAAATACGTGACGTGAAGCACATATCACACACACGTCATGCCAGCATCTACATACAAACACTGAACAAAAATAGTAAGTCTCAAATGTACAGCTGACCTTTCCCCCCTCTGGTCCTATTCTGTTCTCTCTGTTTGTTTAAAAAACCAAGTGACAACATTATGACACGATATCAGTGTGTCATCCAGACTCTCTTGATAATAGAGATTACACTCAAATTTGTATATTCCAAAAACAATTTTTCTCTGAAAAAAACCCAACATTATATTAAAAAGAAAATTCTATTTATAAGTTACAACGTTACATATTTTAAAATGTAATTTAGTTAAACAAAGGTAGCTTTAAGAATTATATGTATATATAATAATAATAATAATATAATTATGAATATACAAAAGAACAAGAAAAAAGGGGGACAAAATAGTCAGGTTCTTCAGACCAGTAAATGATTTCTAGAGTTGAAACGTAGACCACCAACACTACACAGCTACTCAATATTTCCCAACACTACACAGCTACTCAATATTTCCCAACACTACACAGCTACTCAATATTTCCCAACAATACTCAATATTTCCCAACAATACACAGCTACTCAATATTTCCCAACAATACTCAACATTCCCCAACAATACACAGCTATTCAATATTTCCCAACAATACTCAATATTTCACAACAATACTCATATTTCCCCACACTATACAGCTATTCAATATTTCCAAACAATACTCAATATTTCCCAGCAATACTCAATATTTCCCAACAATACTCAATATTACCAGAAACTACACAAGTAGGCCTACTCAATATTTCCCAACACTAGAAAGCTACTCAATATTTCCCAACAAAACTCAATATTTCCATACAATACACAATATTTCCTAACAATACTCAATATTTCCCAACACTACACAGCTACTTAGTATTTCCCAACAATACTCAATATTTCCCAACAATACATTGCTACTCAATATTTCCCAACAATACTCAATATTTCACAACACTACACAGCTACTCAATAGTTCTCAACAATAGTCAATAGTTCCAAACAATACTCAATATTTCCCAACAATACTCAATATTTCAAAACAATACTCAATATTTCCCAACATTATACAGCTACTCAATATTTCCATACAATACTGAATATTTCCAAGAATACTCAATATTTCCCAACAATACACAGCTACTCAATATTTCCCAACAAAACTCAATTTTCCTAACAATACTCAATATTTTCTAACAACACTCATATTTCCCAACACTATACAGTTATTCAATATTTCCCAACAATACTCAATATTTCCCAACATTACTCAATATTTAAAAAAAACAATACTCAACATTTCCCAACAATACTCAATATTTCCCAACAATACTCGATATTTCCTAACAATACACAATATTTCCCAACACTACACAGCTACTCAATATTTCCCAACAATAATCAATATTTCCCAACAAAACTCAATATTTCCCAACACTACACCGCTACTCAATATTTTCCTACAAAACTCAATATTTCCATACAATACTCAATATTTTCTAACAACACTCAATATTTCCCAACACTACTCAGCTACTCAACATTTCCCAAAAACTACTCAATATTTCCAAACAATACGCTATATTTCCCCCCAAAAAACCCTCAGACCATCAATGATTTATTTATAAAGGCACCAGCCATCCATGTCCAGGTGCTGTTTTAGCCAAAAAAACAAAACCAAAAAACCCCCTCAATATTTCCAAACAAAACTCAATATTTTCCAACAATACTCAATATTTCCCAACAATACTCAATATTTCCCAACACTACACAGCTACTCAATATTTCCCAACAATACTCAATATTCCCCAACAATGTTCAATATTTCCCAACAATACTCAATATTTCCCAACACTACACAGCTACTCAATGTGTCCCAGTAATACTCAATATGTCCCAGCATTACTCACTATTTCCCAACAATACACAGCTACTCAATATTTCGTAACAATACTCGATATTTCCTAACAATACTCTATATTTCCCAACATTACACAGTTACTCAATATTTCCGAACAAAACTCAAAATTTCCCAACAATACTCAATATTTCCCAACAATACACAATATTTCACAACAATACTCAATATTTCCCAACACTACACATCTACTCAATATGTCCCAGCAATACTCAGTATGTCCCAGCAATACTCACTATTTCCCAACAATACACAGCTACTCAATATTTCCCAACAATACACAGCTACTCAATTTTCCCAACAATACACAGCAACTCAATATTTCTCAACACTATACAGCAACTCAATATTTCTCAACACTATACAGCTACTCAATATTTCCCAACACTATACAGCTACTCAATATTTCCCAAAAATACACAGCAACTCAATAATCCCCAACAATACACAGCAACTCAAGATTTCCCAACAATACACAGCAACTCAATATTTCCCAACAATACACAGCTACTCAATATTTCCCAACAATACACAGCCTTCTCACATAGCACACACACACTGGCCAGATTGTAAATAGAAAGGAGATGATGATGGTCAAAAGCAACACACACACTGGCCAGATTGTAAATAGAAAGGAGATGATGATGGTCAAAAGCAACACACACACTGGGGGTCAAAAACCGTGGCCAATCGCTAACAAGAATGGAAGAAAATCAGCCAATCACATATTTTTATTGAGAACCCATTCGCTGACCCAAACCTCAGATAAGATACAGTTTTGTTGACTATTGATGGGGAAAAGAAGTCTTCAATGGAGGAACAAAAATAAATAATAAGTCCCCGCACAGAACTAAAGCATACAGAGAGAAAACACAAGGTCAGGACAGAACAAAGCCAAACACACTACACGCACACACACACACAAACACACACAAACAGACACTCACACTACACGCACAAACACACAGACACTCACACTACACGCACGCACACACACACACACACTACACACACACACAGAAACACACTACACTACACACACACACACTACACACACACAGACACACTAAACACACACGCACACACACACACTACACGCACACACACACACACTACGCACACACACAGAGAGAGAAACACAAACAGAGACACTCACACTACACGCACACTACACGCACACACATACACACTACACACACACACACACACACACACACACACACACACACACACACACGCAGAGACACTCACACTAAACGCACACACACACACACTACACGCGCG
>NW_004799396.1:0-2545 GCF_000002075.1 Aplysia californica | reverse complement strand
ATATCTACATGACAAATACACATACATACATGACACATACATACATGACACATACGTACATGACACATACGTACATGACACATATCTACATGACAAATACACATACATACATGACACATACATACATGACACATACGTACATGACACATACGTACATGACACATATCTACATGACAAATACACATACATACATGACACATACATACATGGCAAATACACATACATAACATGACACATACATACATACATGACACATACACATACATACATGACACATACATGTATGACACATACACATACGTGACACATACATACACGCCACATACATGACACATACGCATACATTTAAGACATACACATACATGACACATACACGTATGACATATACGCATACATATATGACACATACATATATACGTGACACATACATACACGACACATATACATGACACATACGCATACATTTATGACACATACACATACACGACACATACAATTATGACACATACACATACACGACACATACACACATGACACATATACATGACACATACACATACATTTATGACACATACATGACACATACATTTATGAAACATACACATACAGGACACATACGCATACATATATTTTCACATACGGATACATTTATGACACAGACACATATGTGACACATACACATACATTTATGACACATACACATACATGACATATACGCATAAATACATGACACATACGCATACATTTATGACACATACATATATGACACATACGCATACATATATGACAAATACACATACGTGACACATACATACACGACACATACACATACATGACACATATAAATGACACATACGCATACATTTATGACACATATACATACATTTATGACACATACACATACATACATGACACATACATACATGACACAAACATATACATACATGACACATACGCATACATGAATGACACATACAGAGAAAGACAGAAAAGCCCTCTAGTGAAATAACCAGCAGCACAGACCAGCACAGCTAGCACAGAAAGACAGACAGGTAGCACAGAAAGACAGCCAGACAGCTAGCACAGACACACAGCTAGCACAGAAAGACAGCCAGACAGCTAGCACAGACACACAGCTAGCACAGAAAGACAGCCAGACAGCTAGCACAGACACACAGCCAGTACAGACACACAGCCAGCACAGACACACAGCCAGCACAGACACACAGCTAGCACAGACAGCCAGCACAGACACACTTGTTAACTCCACTATCATGTCAGCTCAAGTCACCTCTCTCAGCCCACCCATACACAATGATGGAAGGCTGGGCATACACACCGGGCTCAGTCACGTGACGACAAGGTGGCTGGGGGGAGGGGGGGCATGAAGTCATAGCAGCGGAGCACAAGAGCAACACGTCAGAACAAAACCGTGTATATGGAAGGAAGGGAGGGAGGAAGGAAGGAAGGAAAGGAAGACGGACGGAAGGAAAGAAGAGGAGGAAGAAATGAAGGAGGGAAAGAAAGAGTTGAGAAAGAAGTGAGTCCAATAGTTACCAGTGTGTATCCTATGGTGCTGTTGCAAGTGGGTCATTTGTTTGAACGCACGATTGCACAGTTGACACACATATTTTCGCTCACCTGAAAGACAAAGACAGAGTACAGTTAGGGACAAACAACTTGGAACAAGAACAACAAACTGCAACAACTAGAGGGACATAACAACAACATCAGCTCATTGTCATCCCATACACATCCAATCATGACAAACCTAGTCGGTAAGACTAGTAAAATTTAGTAAAAGTTTTACGGCACTTTCAACACAATTAGGTCATATAAGTGCCGAAGATTAGAGGTGTTACAAGGGAGTAACAAACACAAAAAGCAGGGGAGATAAGGACGATAGAAGTTTGATAGGAAAGAAGGAGCAAACCACACCAGAGCACCCATCAACCACCCACTAAGGAAAGAAAATACAATAAATAAAACAAACTACGTGGATACTACGATTGTTCCAAGCTACCAATCAACCACAGAGTAGCAGTGGTTCTGTTCAACATGACAACGTGTGGGACATCCCCTCCATGAGGGACAAGGTGGCACAAGGAAGATACCATTCTTCTCAATACGTCCGCAGGAACAAAGTATTACGTCTTCTGACGTCACATCAACACACAGGGGCCACCCGAACACACGTGTTGTCACAACACACAGTCAACACACAGGGGCCACCCGAACACACGTGTTGTCACTGTGTTATATCAGAACATAGTACACAGTGAGAGCAACACACAACTACAACTACTAATAACAATATACAAGGACAGACTTCAAACAACCCCCCTCCACGGCCCACCCCTAAAGGCAGGGAGAAGGCAAAGTATTGGGTGGGATGTTTGCGGTGGGTATGAGCGGGAGGGGGAGGGGAGGGAGGGGAGGAGTGGGAAGAGGGGAAGGGGAGGAGTGGGTCGAGGGGAGGAGTGGGTCGAGGGGAGGGTGTCTGTGCAGATGGATGTCGTGTAGGCGTCTACTATGGTGAGAAATA
>NW_004799395.1:15256-16434 GCF_000002075.1 Aplysia californica | reverse complement strand
TCCATCACTGATAATTCTTCTGATAAATCATCTCTCTGTTCCATCACTGATAATTCTTCTGATAAAACATCTCTCTGCTCCACCCTAACCTCGCCGTCTCTGTCACTGTCAACAGGTCCTCTTGTTTTGATGATGACATACCCCCGTCACTTTTGTACAAGATCTTTTTGCCCAGTTCTGTATTTCCTAATATCATTATGTATCACCTACATGTATTTCTGATGGAAATGTGAACACATGTCTGCCAGCTTTAAGGATAAATGTGATATTGTTTCCTCTGTCGTTCCGGTGTTGTGTGTAACTGCAACAGACAAGAGGAAGAAACTTTTGGTATTTCTTCTCCGATCTTTTTGGAAAAAAAAACAATATCAATTTCTGTTCTGTACAAAAGCTTGCAATTTCACCTAATGTGTATAATGAAAAACAATGATCTTGAAAGAAAGGATCCTGAATGATAAAAACAATCTGTACTTCCCGTCGTCATAATTCATGGACTCTCAAACGTTGTGCTAACGAGAACTGGGTACAGGAGATGTTTTATCTTACATAGTGCGAGGTCAGTGAAGAGTTTTTAACAACAAACTTTTGTTCCAGATTTGACTCCAGCACACCTGTTGATTTCGAGGAAAACACAGAGAAACTGTATCGTCTGCTGGAAGAAGCGGACTGGCCGGTGAGAGAACAGGACGTGAGTCTACTGGCCCGGGAGATCGCTCGGGCCCAGAAGTTCCTCGGACAGTCACAAGCTCTGCGTAAAGCTGCCGCTGGTGAAGGTGATGATGATGATGATGAGGAGGATGAAGAAGATGATGATGAGCGAGACGACAAAAGTGACCAAGGAAAAGAAGAAGATAATGAACCACCAGTTTCCAGTGCAAGGTCAAACTCGCCAAGGTCAAATAAATCCGAGGCTAGCCCGACCCGATCTGAGGCAGGTTCCAAAGACGATGAGGTTAGTCTGCGGCGAGAGTAGAGAGGGAGGGGAGGATGTCCTGTTGTGTATGTCCTGTTGTGTATGTCCTCTGATGTCCTGTTGTATATGAGCATGTCCTGTTGTGTATGTCCTGTTGTGTATGTCCTGTTGTGTATGTCCTCTGATGTCCTGTTGTATATGAGCATGTCCTGTTGTGTATGTCCTGTTGTGTATGTCCTGTTGTGTATGTCCTCTGATGTCCTGT
>NW_004799395.1:13982-15156 GCF_000002075.1 Aplysia californica | reverse complement strand
GTTGTATATGAGCATGTCCTGTTGTATATGAACATGTCCTGTTGTGCATGTCCTTGGATGTCCTGTTGTATATGAGCATGTCCTGTTGTATATGAGCATGTCCTGTTGTATATGAGCATGTCCTGTTGTGCATGTCCTTGGATGTCCTGTTGTGTATGTCTCCGGCGAGTCAGACGAGTGGCCATGTTTTTCCTTCTCCACAGTGTGCAGTGAATGAAGAGCTGTTGTTTGTCTAAGACATTGACCCCTGTGATAAGACTTGGCCCGACCTGTGATAAATACTTACTGTAGTTATCTCTTTGTACAGTTCAATTTTCATATTTGTTAAAATTTTTATTGTTTCTTTGTTTTTATAGAAATCTTTGAACCAATTCCTTAAACGAAATCTGTTGCTCATTTTTGTGAGACGGTGTGGATGTTGGGGAAACGTGTCTTGAAATTGATCAGAGATCAGCTGCATTTTCTCTATCTCTCCCTGCCTTCACTTGATCACTGTTCTCTCTATCTCTCCCTTCACTTTATCAACGTTCTCTCTATCTCTCTGTACCTTCACTTGCTGTTAACGGACAGATGGTACCAAGAGTCAGATGAAAACATTGACAATAATTAACTTGATGACACCCAGTGATTTTTTCCTACGTGTTGTATCACAATTTGTAATTTATTGAATGGTAGACGTTGGAAGTCTACATGGGCACAGTGGTAGACGTTGTACATGGGCACAGTGGTAGATGTTGGAAGTCTACATGGGCACAGTGGTAGACGTTGTACATGGGCACAGTGGTAGATGTTGGAAGTCTACATGGGCACAGTGGTAGACGTTGGAAGACCACACTTCCTCTACCGAATGACGAGGTCGACTGTCCGTGTCATGTGTGTGACCTGTATGGTGACTGTCCGTGTTTAACTGGACGTATGATCTGACCCAGTGGGTCTTTCGCCCCTGGTGGTGATTGCTGGGTTTTTATGTTAATTAATTATCTGTGATCTTTCTACTTCTTTTTATGGTAATTTGTTATCTGTTACTTTCTACTTCTTTTTATGTTAATTAGTTATCTGTTACTTTCTACTTCAAGTGCTATTTCTGGTCCTTGTGGAAGAGCGACCTTTGAGCGTTATGTGGTCGTGCTACGTCACAACTTGCAGTGTCGTTGACAAACCTCAGCGACCTTTG
>NW_004799395.1:11618-13601 GCF_000002075.1 Aplysia californica | reverse complement strand
TATTTGTTAAAATTTTTATTGTTTCTTTGTTTTTATAGAAATCTTTGAACCAATTCCTTAAACGAAATCTGTTGCTCATTTTTGTGAGACGGTGTGGATGTTGGGGAAACGTGTCTTGAAATTGATCAGAGATCAGCTGCATTTTCTCTATCTCTCCCTGCCTTCACTTGATCACTGTTCTCTCTATCTCTCCCTTCACTTTATCAACGTTCTCTCTATCTCTCTGTACCTTCACTTGCTGTTAACGGACAGATGGTACCAAGAGTCAGATGAAAACATTGACAATAATTAACTTGATGACACCCAGTGATTTTTTCCTACGTGTTGTATCACAATTTGTAATTTATTGAATGGTAGACGTTGGAAGTCTACATGGGCACAGTGGTAGACGTTGTACATGGGCACAGTGGTAGATGTTGGAAGTCTACATGGGCACAGTGGTAGATGTTGGAAGTCTACATGGGCACAGTGGTAGACGTTGGAAGACCACACTTCCTCTACCGAATGACGAGGTCGACTGTCCGTGTCATGTGTGTGACCTGTATGGTGACTGTCCGTGTTTAACTGGACGTATGATCTGACCCAGTGGGTCTTTCGCCCCTGGTGGTGATTGCTGGGTTTTTATGTTAATTAATTATCTGTGATCTTTCTACTTCTTTTTATGGTAATTTGTTATCTGTTACTTTCTACTTCTTTTTATGTTAATTAGTTATCTGTTACTTTCTACTTCAAGTGCTATTTCTGGTCCTTGTGGAAGAGCGACCTTTGAGCGTTATGTGGTCGTGCTACGTCACAACTTGCAGTGTCGTTGACAAACCTCAGCGACCTTTGAGCGTTATGTGGTCGTGCTACGCCACAACTTGCAGTGTCGTTGACAAACCTCTACTGTCTTTGCCTTTGTACGCAGATATTACAACTATCACTCACTTCACTGTATGCCTTTTATGTATTTTCTATATTTTATCTTTTTAAAATGACGGAAAGAAATTGGCTTTTCACGTTCACGGCTTCTGTGCTTTTCCGTATCTTCATAGATCTCAAAGTCTTTCCATATATACTATACAATGTACAAATATTTCCTTTTTTATCTAACAATGTTACATGTACTTTATAAGACCAACCCATTACGCCAGTATTGTGTACTCATCGACCCTTAGCTTCTGTGTTCTCTGAACTAGGTCATATGTGGCTAGGATGCTCTCTGTCTCACAGCTTTTTGTAGATCTCAGTGTCAACTTGGAATGAATTATAATTAGTGCATATATTTTTATGAATAACATTCATTAACTTTCTTTTGTCTTTCAATCTCTTATGAGACAGTGCGAGTGTTAAGTTCTTCTAATTTTTTGTTTCATTTGTCGTATTATGACTTTAGAAATACTTCCCAACAAACTATGCCCACAACCATGTGGCATTTGAAAATGTCTTATCACATTAAAACTTGCTGTCACAAAAATCACATTGTGACATTTAGAGCAATGATCTGTGAGGAAAAGGTTTGTTCATTTAGAGCAATGATCTGTGAGGAAAAGGTTTGTTCATTTAGAGCAATGATCTGTGAGGAAAAGGTTTGTTCATTTAGAGCAATGGTCTGTGAGGAAAAGGTTTGTTCATTTTTCTCCATATTTGTGATAAAAAAGACAATTTTACACCGACAGATGTGTATTTATTTTTTGTCTGGAGAATCAGTAAAATAAATGCTTGAGGCTGTGGTGTGCTTTCAATGCTTTGCCTGCATTCAACTTACGTCTTTTTGTGGACGAAGGTGCGTCTTTTTCTGGACGAAGGTGCTTTTGGAATTTCCAATAATTTGGCGTTTGTCCTTCTGTTATGAGCAAAAGCTTTTTGCATTCCATCGAGAGTTAGGGGAAGGGTGGAATCCAACTGTGTCCTAATGTTTCTGTCAGAGGACGGTGTGGTCCAACTTCAGCTGTTTCTGTTTGGTGCTTTTCACACACACACACACACACATATATATATATA
>NW_004799395.1:7995-9272 GCF_000002075.1 Aplysia californica | reverse complement strand
GCCTCATTTCCCGTACACGCAGTTATGTGTGCTGCCGTGCGAGCACACACACACACATACACACACACACACACACACACACACACACACACACACAATGGAAGATTAACAGCCAACACAACGTCGCTATTATTCCTAAGTGTCTGATCAACGTCTGGCAGTTCCGTGTGATCAAATGATCCCACACCTTATCTTTGTGAGCTAGGAACAAATGTTCCCACACCTTATCTTTGTGAGCTAGGAACAAATGATCCCACACCTTATCTTTGTGAGCTAGGAATAAATGATCCCCAATCGTATCTTTGTGAGCTAGGAATGTAATCAGCCAGTAATCTACCTTAGGCGTTTGTCGACAGGAGCCGTTGTGTGGCTAACATGGGCTGGGGTACATTGGGGCTACAGCCAAAGATTCTCTACCACTGTGCCAGCCAAAGATTCTCTACCACTGTGCCAGCCAAAGATTCTCTACCACTGTGCCAGAATTGCGTACTGCCGCAGTAGAGAATCGTTGGTACCACTGCAGGCTCTAGTAGTAGTATTGGGTTTTACGGGGCTCGCAACTACTGCAGGCTCTACTTTCAACTTCTCTATTCTTCATTTTTGCTTTATCTCTGACTTTTTCCCAGCGAGAATTGACCATTATTGTGTCCATGTGCTCCTTTGCTCAAACAAACAAACAAACAAACGAATGACACCCCCCCAAGCATTGTGTGACTCAAAACTGCTCCTCACTGAGACTGGTTGGATGGTGGCGCTGCAGGCACAGATCAGAAAGTTTCTACTTCTCGCTTCTTCCTTCCTTGGCTGATCTTTCTGTCTCTCACTTCTATCTTCTTCCTTCCCTGGCTGATCTTTCTGTCTCTCACTTCTATCTTCTTCCTTCATTGGCTGATCTTTCTGTCTCTCACTTCTCGCTTCTTCCTTCATTATGTTGTTATATTGTGTTGTTTTTGTGTTGTTATATTGTGTTGCTTTTGTGTGTGTTATTGCTTATTGTGTTGTTATTGTGTTGCGTTGCGTCGTTCCCCTCTGTCGTGCCAAGGCCATAAGCTACAGACGCCATAAAAATGTCTCCATTGACAAGTTCTGCCCTTGCCTTCAGGGAGAGAGATATACGACACTCCTTATGTTTACTCCCCCCCCCCCTCCCCTATTGTTCCTCGCTTCTTGTGTCCGTGAGTCAGACAATGTCTGTATGGGACAGGTAGTGCCGGGTTGGCGGAAAGGTTTCAGTAGCTGTACTAGGGCTTTGGACCAGGCTAGTCTCGCCTCTTGTA
>NW_004799395.1:6583-6988 GCF_000002075.1 Aplysia californica | reverse complement strand
GGGGGTATTTATTTACGTAAGTATCAGAAGTAACAAGTTGACTGAGCTGGTAACTAAATCTCCCAACAAGACAAAGCGCGCCGTTGCCATGTACAACAGTAGGCAGACGTGAGCAGACGTGAGCAGACGTGAGCAGACGTGAGTTGATACAGTCGGAGGATAAACCCAGACGGAAACTGTAAACTCTGCTTTGTACTTTTCCCCATCCAGTTTGCCCGATGGGTTGGACACTGGGACTTTGGGGGGGGGGCTAGACAGACAGTGGTGTTAGGTTGACTGTTGACTGTTGTACACTGACTGTGGTGTTAGTTTGACTGTTGACTGTTGACTGTTGACTGACTGTGGTGTTAGTTTGACTGTTGACTGTTGACTGTTGACTGACTGTGGTGTTAGTTTGACTGTTGA
>NW_004799395.1:5232-6238 GCF_000002075.1 Aplysia californica | reverse complement strand
TAGTTTGACTGCAGGCTATGTTCTAGACAGACAGTGGTGTTAGTTTGACTGCAGGCTATATTCTACTCTGACAGTGGTGTTAGTTTGACTGCAGGCTATATTCTACACTGACAGTGGTTTTAGTTTGACTGCAGGCTATGTTCTACTGTGCACCAGTTAAGGAATCGAGAATGCGGTGGAGCGCGTTAATCTCCTCTAATGAATGATCGCAATTCCATGTGGGCGGGTAGTGCTTGTTAGCAGGGTGCATTGTGTGTGTGTGTGTGTGTGTGTGTGTTAGCTGGGTGTATTGTGTGTGCTCAATTAGGAGTGTCTTGATAGCTGCGTGGCCCAGATCTACATACTCCGCGGTCTGTTGACCAAGATATCCATTTATTCCACCGGCCGTCTTCGGGTCTGCTGAGCAAATCCTGATCCAACGTTTGGTGTCTGCTGTAATTACATAGGCCTGGGCGGCGCGCGTTCTCCGGCTGGGCTGATTGAGGAAATCTCTCCGTCAAAGGTGCACCGCGGGTCGGTGAGATGAGTTACCGGCAGTTGTAGAATCTACCAATGTTCCTTCCTTGTGGACCGAGATATTGATCGACACTCGAGTGGTGTGGGTGTGTGGTGGTGGTGCTCTCAAGTGGGGTGGGTGTGTGGTGGCGTTGGGCCCTGTATGTGTTCAGTGTTTGGGTTTTGTCCGTAGACTCCCGCGGCGCTGTGAACAAATATCTCCCGTCTCATGGTGGCTGCACATCTTGGGATAGAGCGACTGGATTCTTAGTGTGTGCTTCCCGCTCCGTTTTTGTTTCTTTCTTTTTTTAATCGTTGTTTTTGTTTTGTTCTGTGTTCTTCTGTACGTGGCTCTGGCAGGTACTCTAGTGCGTGTGGGCCACCAGCGAGGGACGGAGTTGCCTTCTACATGTGTTGGACATCTCTGTGTGGGTGACAAGGGACATCTCTGTGTGGGTGACAAGGGACATCTCTGTGTGGGTGACAAGGGACATCTCTGTGTGGGTGACAA
>NW_004799395.1:1732-2998 GCF_000002075.1 Aplysia californica | reverse complement strand
GGGGAGTGTGTGTGGGGGGAGGGGGAGAGGGGCTTGGGAAGGTGGTTTGCGGTCTAAAACTTGACGCTCAGCCGTTGCAGTACAGTAAGTCGACATCGTGTTTGGAATAGCACAACTGACTGTGGTTTGCTTCTGCCCCTCTGATGGTGTTTAATACTATCTGTACAGTGATGTAGAATGTAGAGTTGACAGATTTGTGAGTGAACATTCGCGGCGGGGTGAGGAAATGGCTTAGCTCGTTGTCGTGGCTGTTGCACATGGGGTGGTACCTGTGTAGTTGTTAGGTTAGTGTGTAGTTGTTACTCACTGTGTAGCTGATAGTGTGTAGCTGTTGCACACGGTACACACGGAATGTTAGTGTGTAACTGTGCTTCTCTTTACACAAACACACGATCAGATGAAAGGATTGATTTAGATCTCTAGACAGCACACATTGCGCGCTCCATGCCACCTGACCTCTCGGACTTGTTGTATAGAGGAATGTGTCGCTGAGGGACGCAGATAGTGTCAGGGAATACCAGGAACTATCAAGACTGTCCGGAAATACAAGGAATACCAGGATTGTCGGGGAATACCAGGATTGTGGAGGATAGCGTGGATGGAAGCGCCGTGAACAGGTCTGGATGGAGGTCTTAGAAAGTATTCCCCGCCCACATTCCTGCCCGGCCCTCGTCACTTCCCGCCACAGGGACAGCCACAGATCGCGGCCTGTCCCCCACAGGGTGGTCTACAGCTGTTTCAACAACGGCCACAGGAGGCAGGAGGTTCTGGAGATCCTAGACACACCCACCACATCAGTGGACCGTCACCGAAATCCGACAGAACATCACGTCACAGCGGGCCGTCACCGACATCCGACAGAACATCACGACACGTGGCCTCCCCACTCCCGGGATGAACAAAACATCAGCAGTGGTCATAGTTACAGCAAGGAACAACAGATCAGCCACAGCCGCAGCACCAGTGCTGACCACGAGCTGCCGGAGAGCGCGAGACTGAGGGGAGAGCAGCACATAGAGCACCGGAAGTGCGGCAGCAGCCATTGTGAGGTGTGCCGGCCTCCACTGACGGACTACCGCGACCTGCGGCAACTCCCGGAGCCTGTGTTGTTTGTGCGCTGGGAGAAGAGGGGGAACTGCCACAGCGGCGCCACCTTGAGGAAGGTCAACTATAAGGTCAATGTAGGTGCCCGTTCTTACAGCAGCAGCATCAACATCATCATCATCATCATCATCATCATCATCATCATCATCATCATCATCATCA
>NW_004799395.1:0-1404 GCF_000002075.1 Aplysia californica | reverse complement strand
GGCCTACCCCTGCCTTGTTTGACTTGAATGTGACCTGTGGGAACCAGATGTCTGATACCCTGAGATATGCAAGGGCACAGGTGTGTAGGTCAGTAGGTGTGTAGGTCAGTAGGTGTGTAGGTCAGTAGTAGATGTGTAGGTCAGTAGGTGTGTAGGTAAGCCTATATGGCGGTCCCAGTGCCGTCTTTGACTCCTGCTCTTTTCCTTTGCCAGTGTTAGTTTTGTCCTAACATGTTCCTGACGAAACAGTGGGTGGTTGGAGGGTGTCACTGGTAGGTCCTACTTCTTTACTTTCCCTCTGTGGTGTCTCTCTGTGCGGGTGGTTGGGGGGTGTCACTGGTAGGTCCTGCTTCTTTTCTTTCCCTCTGTGGTGTCTGTCTGTGTTGCCGCTTCCATGCTGTAGACATGGGTGGTTGGCGGGTGCTCTGGTGTGGTTTGCTTCTTCTTTCCTATCAAACATCTTTCGTCCTGATCTCTCCTTCTCCTATTTTGTGTTTGTTACTCTCTCGTAACACTTCGAATCTTTGCCACTTCCATGACTGCATTGTGCTGCGAGTGCCGTAATACTCCTGAGAAAACAAACCTAAAAAAACTGTTTCCATGCTGTTGTGGTCGATACAGGTCGTGGTCGGTGTGTGTGTACAGGTCGTGGTTGGTGTGTGTGTACAGGTCGTGGTTGGTGTGTGTGTCTTCTCCACCTGATGGCATCTAGCCGGGTCTTCTGTCACGTGACTCACTGTTGTGTGAGAGAGGCTGTCACGTGTGTGTATGTGTGGGGGGGGGGTATATGTCTGTGTGTCTGTGTGTGTGTATGTGTGTGGTGTGTGTGTGTGTGAGTGAGTGTGTGAGAGTGTGTGTGTGTTTTGTGTGTGTGTGTGTGTGTGTGTGTGTGACAAGGAATCCCTCTCTACTGTGTGTGTGTGTGTGAGAGTGTGTGTATGTGTGTACGTGTGTGTGTGTGTACGTGTGTGTGTGTCTTTGTGTGTGTGTGTGTGTGTCTGTGTGTGTGTGTGTGTGACAGGGAATCCCTCTCTACTGTGAGTGTGTGATAGAGACTGATACAGGAGTCTCCTTTTGACTCACTCTCTCTCTCTCTCTCTCTCTCTCTGTGTGTGATAGAGACTTATATAGGAGTCTACTTATGTAGAACGTGTACTGTCGTGTGTTTGGAACTGTTGCCATGTAGAACGTGTACTGTCGTGTGTTTGGAACTGTTGCTGTGTTGTTTGTAAATGAAGTCAATAGGGGAGCAACTACTGTCCATCGTCTGCAACACGACATGTAGGTCAAGGCCATCCACAACACGACATGTGGGTCAAGGCCATCCCAACAAGACATGTAGGTCAAGGTCATCTACTACGCGACATGTAGGTCAAATTTTATATATATATATATACAGAGGCG
>NW_004799394.1:15000-16204 GCF_000002075.1 Aplysia californica | reverse complement strand
ATTTCTTACTCACAGTATCATAGTGTTATGTCTTACTCACAGTATCATAGTGTTATGTCTTACTCCCCTATAATAAAACTTGCTTTAACATCTGCCTCAGTTCCACCTTTACCATCGATGACACTTCCAAAGTAGGTAAAGGAGTCCACTTCTTCCAGGGGAGTGTCTTCCACTGTCACAGCAGGGCTTGAAACTTTTCCTAGCTTCACTACTTTCGACTTGCCCGGGTGTATACGTAGGCCAACACTCCTTGATAGGCTGTTGAGTTCTTTGGTCTTTTCTTGCATCTGAGCATGTGTGTGAGAGAGCAGTGCAAGGTCAGTGGCGAAGTCCAAGTCTTCCAGCTGCTGCCAAGTGATCCACTGTATTCCATTACGCTTGCCTCTGGTGGCTTCTTTCATGACCCAGTCAACTGCCAGTATGGTCTCTTAGGTGACTAGAGTTAACTTCAGTGCAACTTATTTACCGAAACAGAACTCTTACCTCAGCCGTTTCAGCTACATTACCAGCTTTGTTGGAAAACGTAAGAACGGAAGACCAAAGATGACATGGAGGTGAGCGGTACAAGCGGAAACTGAAAAAGCGGGGACATCATGGAAACAGCTAGAAAAGGATGCTCAGGACAGGCTTCATGGGCTTTGCTCCACTGGGAGTTAAAAAGGGCAAGAGAGAGAGACCACCTTCGTTAATCCTATATTGTTTTGTTTTTCTTTCCCCCAGCTGCCCAGTTTATGCTGAGCTACCGTCGTACTGTAAGCTGATCTTGCCTCAAGGCTCTAACTGTTGCAAAGAGCCTGTTTGTACCGTCAATGGGAAGAACGTGACTGGTGAAGTCCCGATCGGAACAGTTCAGACCAAAGGTGGCTCCAGCGCTAAGAGAGATGTCAATCCAACGACAGGCAAAGGTGGGTCTTTTTCTTTCTCTTTCATTGAGTTAAAGAAGAAAGGAATCTTGGTAATGTAAAAAAAAATGGAAATGGGAGTTTATTACATGTAATAACAAATATTAATAATAATAATAATAATAATGATAATAATAATAATATAATGATATTAATAATAATAATAATAATAATAATGATAATAACAATAATAATACTGATAAAATAATAATCATAATCATAATCATAACAATCATAATCACAATCATAATAACATTCACAATAATCATCATAATGATAATAACAGAATGCATCAATGTTGT
>NW_004799394.1:0-10000 GCF_000002075.1 Aplysia californica | reverse complement strand
TTGTTTTCTTGTAAGTCCGATTATATCAGTTTTACAAGGGATTTAAGTAAGTCTGTGATTTTCAAACTGGCATCTTCAATGTTTAGAACTTTTTCAGTTTGGATTTAGATATTTCAATCCGGCCCCCAACGATTTAAACAGAAATTCATGTATCAACTGTGGTGACAATTTTCATTTACATGTGCAAGTTTCAAATGCACGAAGTTATTCTATGATTTTCTGTGATTTTTTAAAAATATCAACCCACCACTCTGAACATTCATCCTTGCTGTTTTTAGTTTTCTTGCCTCTACTACATCTGATTTTCGTTGTCATTTTTAACAATATTTTTGTCATGGAGTGCCACACTCAACATGGTCATATGGTGGGCATTGTGCTCAAACATCATCGCCTTCTTGAGGAGGCTGCAAATGATATAGATGTACAGCTGGCACATGATATAGATGTACAGCTGGTCCATCAATCTATGGAGAATTGCACGCCTGGAATAGGACAAAATGTGCATATCTACGGCAAAAAAATGAAAGAGGGCTGGAAAAAAACAAGGAGGACATTCAATTGTTACAGGGCTGTCAGATTTTGTCGGATAATCCACGAGAAGCAGAGAGATTTGAGAGGAAGGGTTCTAGTGTACATGATCAGCTGTCAGAGTTAGAGTTTGAGGAGCTTATTCCAAGGTCAAGTCCTGCCTGCTCTGAATTTGATAACATCCTCAAACAACACAACATCACACCACAGGCCTACCACAGCCGTTCATTTATAGGAAGCCACTGCCATAAATACATCACAGCCCATGTGTACAGACAGCTAGCATCATTTTTAGCAAAAGGAACAGTTGCATGTACACGAAATCAAAGCCTAATAGACACCGCATTAATTGTTCTGAGAGAGAAATTTGTTCACGTAAAAGACACCTTCAAAGATATCCACACAGTAATTGCACATGGAAAGCCAATCACTTTAGAGAGAATACCACTATTCAGTCATGCATCACACGATCTATGTCTTTATACAGAAACATATTTGGCAAATAAAAGGTCTGGAGTCGATAGTGCTGTAAAACACGTGCTACTCAATCAAAATCGATCAAAAGAAAAGGTCATCCCCAAACAACACATCCTTGAGAAACACTGCGTTCCTTGGATACAAAAATGTGGGTTTGGAATGGCCTTCCATTGTGAGCAAGGGGGTGAGCTCATTCATGCAACCGTGGCCTAACAGACAAAGAAAAACACGTCAAAACAATCATGCAGTCACAACACGTCCAACCCACCCTGAGCTACTCTGTCGTGTGCACCACCCATCAAAAGACGAAAGCTTACCGCGGAAAAATGAGATAATTCCTCCAGTCCAGCAATATTGTGTTCTTTTTGTATTTTGTGTTTAGGTTGTGTTTTCATAAGTGTATCGGCAAGAAAAGATCTGTCCTGTAGTTACATGTATCGTGGATATCGCTATGAAAAAACAAGGTCGCAAAGCAAGAGTATTGCAAAAATCAACTTCAAACCTGAATAATTATGGATCCAGAAACTTCGTGCATATGCCCCTTTGTCAGTACAAATTTCATTATGTTCTCAGTCCTGTGTGCAAATTTGATTGAATTCGTTGGGGGCAATCATATTTAAATCGATGTTTATAATTGATTACCCATGACACATTTATCAAATTAAGTCCCCTTTTTGAGAACTTCACAGCTTTTAAGTGTAATGTACCATGTTCTTCCGATTTCTTCATTTTCTTCCTTAATATGTTGAATATTTACGTGGTCTTTATTAAAATATTCATCTTACATTAGCTTTGGCTCACTGTGCTGGTAAACTTTGCAAAAAATACAAGAGCGCAGCCGGTGTTCGGCTGATTAGGGAAATCCCCGGCGGCGCAGGTAAATGACCCCGTGACCTGGGGAAGCGCGGGCTTGCTTGCCTCGCGCCAGCCGAAACTAAATGGGCGCTCTATAACCGCTGTGTATTATACATATAATATAAATGCATATGTGTAAAATTTTATACCAGAAAAACAGTCTCGCTGTGAGGTTGAAAATGTGTTCACTAAAAATATACAATGCAATATAAATTCACGAACAGTCAAAATACAGTTGAAACGTGAGTAACTAGAAACATTCATTAAAACATTAATTCTATACAGATAGAAAAACATTTCCGCTCTCTCTCTCTCTCTCTCTCTCTCTATCTATCTCTCTCTGTCTGTCTCTCTCTCTCTCTCCCTCTCTCTCTCTCCCTCTCCCTCTCCCTCTATCTCTCTCTCTCTCTTTCTCTCTCCCTCTCTCGCTATCTCTCTCTTTTCTCTCTCTTTTCTCTCTCTATCTCTCTCTTTTTCTCTCTCTCATTCTCACTCGCTATTTCTTCAGTCTCACAGTCTGGCATACACATGCATATATATCACAGTACATCATTATGACAGGTATGCTTTTGTGAATAAAAAATGCTTCAGCTGATTTTTGAAAATGGAAATTGTTGGGGCAGATCTTATTTTATATGGGATTTCGTTCCATACCTGGGGACCAAAGAACAAAAAGGAACGCTCGCCGTATGTTTTGTAGTTTTGTTTTGGAGTTTTAAGAATTAGATTGTCAGAGGCTGATCTAAGGGCTCTAGGTGGATTATATAATTCCAGGAATGTTTTAAGATAAAAAGGTGCACTATCATTTATACGTTTAAAACAGAGAATGGCCGTTTTGTATTTAATCCTTTCTTTTATTGGCAGCCAGTGTAGTTCTTTCAGAATTGGTGTTACGTGGGCTGATTTCTTTTGTTTCATTATCAATTTTGCTGCTTGATTTTGAAGTACTTGTAACTTTGATAGTTTTTCGGATGTCAAACCGGACAAAATAACATTACAGTAATCTAACTTTGATAATTATGCTATTTTCGGTAAAGTTTTTATGACTCTTTTTTATGTCTGCATATAATATTCAATTGAGCTGTGTGGAAATGACTTTTTAAGAAGGGGGGGGGGGGGGTTGGGGTCAGAGTGACAACCAATTGTATAGCATCGCTGAATTTTTCGGAACTTATATATAGTCACATAACCTATAGAGTCAGTCTGTGAAAAACAAACATTTCACCAACACAGTGACAATCCACTCAGTACTATAATATTCAATGGTCCTCAAAAATGTTGCAGTATCCTATTTCTAGTTGTCCAAGAATTTTGATTTTTTGACAATTTTGGTCTTGGTTTCTTTTTTCATTTGTCCCTTCAGTTAATGCATATTATTATCATTTTTTAATATTCATCTGAGCAAAAAAGCAGATGGTAGGAGGGTGGTTATGGCAGATCATACTTCTCTTTTTTCTGTCTGTTGTTTCTGTTGGTTCTACTATGTTTTTCCCCAGCACAAAAGATGGTTATTGTGTCTAAGTGCTTCTCTTCTCTTCACTCAAACACAAAAACAAAAATAACTGTTTCCTCAGATGCCCTACATTTGAGGCAAAACTCCTTCCTTCTGGCTGTAGCCTGGTCCAGTCTGGCTGCTGCCAGATGCCAACGTGCAGGATGCCCAATGGTACAGTGTTCGATCCTGTGGCTAAGCCTGAGCCGACCATGCCTGTTGTCAACGGAGTGGGTGGTGGTTTTACAGGAACAAAGCTCGGCTTCACGGGCAACTCCTCGTTCATCTCAGGAGCCAGAAGTAAGAGATAGAGTGTATGGTAGTTCTTTCAAGTTTTTGTCTTTGAAGTTTTTGTAGCTTCATCTCCAGAGCCAGAAATAAGAGATAGAGTTTATTTTAGTTTTTTCAAGTTTTTGTCTTTAAAGTTTTTGTAGGTTCCTTTAGGACTGCGGATGAGTACTATTGTTTGTGTCTTTCCATGTCTGTCTGTGTGATCTCTTACAGACAAATTCTAACGTGTTTATCTTTTAACTCTTTCACTACCATGGGCCGTGTTTCCCGGCTCTCAACTTCCTGCCCCAAAACCATACCTACTTTTGTGGTAGTCGAATCTGAAACTTATGCTGAAAAATGATCGTTTTTAGCAACATGTTGAGATAGGTCATTATTTCCCCTTTATTTCCGTATATAATGCAAGTGACTAATATTGAAAATTGAACCAAAAAATCTTTAATTTGTCCGACGGTAGGCAGAATCAGAAAGTAGATCACAGATAGGGCCCGGTCCAAATTAGCAAACCCCCCCCCCCCCCCGGTAGTGAAAGAGTTAATTGATATTTGGTCTCACTAACACATATGAAAAGGCTCCTTTTTTTGTATATATATTTATCTCTTACAGATTAGTTATTTGCTGGCACATGAAGTTTTTGTATTTTTAAGTTTAAAAGAATGATTATTGTACCATGTGATGCTTTATTATATTGTGTTGATGAGTTTCTTGTGCACTTAAGGCATCGGTTTATGGCTGTTCTAATTCATTGAGATAAGAATAAGGTTTAATGATGAAATCTTGAAAAAATTAATGTGTTTTGCCAAGAAGAGTCGAAGAGCAAAAGTCTTCAAATAATACTCAAGTTTTTTTTTGGGGGGGGGGTTTGTGGGGGGGGGGGGGGGAGTTATATATAAGAAACTGTCTGAATTGAAAGAAGAATTAAGGCCGCTAAATGGATTTACCTTAAAGTTCGAGCAAGGGAGTGCACCTATATATATAAGCCACATCCAATGCATTTTTTTTTAATCTGAACTTTTTTCACAAAGAAGCCTTACTGGTTTATAAGCTGTGGCAGATTATACAACACAGATATGTACTTCACATTTATTTAGTGTCATCATCTGTCTATCCACTGAAGCCATCGCAATCTTTTTCTTCTGTGTTGGAGTTGAAAAGATAGAGTAAGCGCTTCTTCCACAACTTGTAAAGTTTCATTCCACGGCCATCTAATCGTCTCAACAGGAGTCTCGTAAAGTACTCACGCGTCTGTTTGACCGTGTTTCTTCGGCATAAGCTAAAGTGTGGTGTTGAGGAAAAATATCCATCCAAACTTTAAAATATTTTGGTGTATGTTAAGAATAGACAAGACAGTGACACTCCTGCTATTGGGAAAATCCGCTAATAAGCAGCATTATTGTTTAAGCCGCAGGGTTTAAAACTGAGGAGAAAAGTTGCAGCTTATAGCCCACACTTTACGATATGGAAAGTAAACACAAAGTGTTCAGTGTAGACCGGCTTCTATTTTTGTTGGAGCTGCATGTCATGGTTAAGATTTATGTTTTGATTACTACAATTTCATTTTACTTCTTTATTTCACAACTGGAGCAGGAAACGATATTACCAATAATGTTGTAAGCGGGTAATCTCATATTATTTCTTGATGAATTATGTGTAGATGGCTGCGTTTTCAAGACCAAATTCTACAACACGGGTGACAAATGGTCTGATGGATGTGAACACGAATGTGAGTGTGTTGATGGAAACATTGGCCTCTACAAATGTATCGAAAAGTAAGTCATGTTACTTTCTTCAAGTAGAAAATAATACGCCAAAATAATAAGTCTTCTGAAGTAGGACCAGGTGTCTAAACAAAAGTGGACTCATTTAAAGGAAAATGAATTGCTTATCATCAGACCAATTCAAACAAAACTATAGGACATTTGTGTTGATATTTATCGTTATTTTGTCATGTTGTTATCTGTTGTTATTTGTTATATCAGTTGTTATTTGTTGTTATCTCGACAAAGATAAATACCGTAGCCAAAGGTTGATATGTTTTTCTAATTATATCAAAGGATAAAATATTCATTTGTGCTTCGTCTAGATCTGCGAGATGCTTTTATTGATTTTTTTTGTAGCTGCGTGAAATACGAGAATGTGCCCCCTAACTGCCAAGTTGTGGATGTTCCAAACGAATGTTGCAAGACAGTCTCCTGCAAAAAGAGCCTTCCGATTACCCTTGCTACTACGACCTTGGCTACCACGACCTTGGCTACCACGACCTTGGCTCCCACGACCACACCCGTGACCTCAGCCTCACCCACCTCTGTTGTTGTTACCACGGCCACAATGATGACAAGCTCAGCCCCGTGTTCTGATGTAGCTCCCAACTGCCAGTCCTATGGCCCGAGCGCCTGTAAAGCACCGTACCTCGAGTGGGCAAAGATAAACTGTGCTCTCACCTGTGGCATTTGTCGTAAGTTTCATATGGCTGATAACTATTGCAAACAGTGGGAATCCAGAGTTAAGCCAATGAAAAAATCATTTGTATTATGTCTTAATAGAGCAAGTTTATGCAATAAAAATTTGACATAAATAGTTAGATAATTTTCTTGCGTGCTTGATACTTGCACACTGAATTCTGACATTGAAAAGTTGTAAGATCTCCAGAAAAGCTGTGATATCATAGGTTGCAGTTGTTTATTACCTACCTACACACATCACAAAGATTCGTCGTCGAACATGGCCTAGGCCTAGCCTGAAGAGCACTATACCAGCTAGTGAATAACACTAACAACAACCGAACATTTATAATAATAGCCTACACGGTTTAGTATGAACTCAAAACGAAGCGTGAGCAAGCATCATGTGCCAGTGAACGACTTGTAGTAATGCAACAACATATGCCACGAACTTCTTGGTGTTTGGCCACAGTCTCTGCAGGGTCTCTCGTGGCCTAGAGGTTAAAGGTCCCGGGTTCTAATCTGGGTAGCGACCGAAAAAGGTTCTTCTCTAAAATTGTCTCCTTTCACCTTCTTTCCTGCTCTCTTGCAATGTTCTGTCATCTGCTTTCGTCTCCTCTTTCTGCCCCCTCCCCCTCACCTCCTTTGCCCCCTCCTCTGGGCTCTTGACTCTTTCTGAAGCCTTTCTACTGCTACTCCTTGGCTCCTTTTTACTGCTGTCTTTCAGCCACACCCCTGATCTTCTGGTCGGAAAGATCTACACCTGGCCTTCTCGGACAAGGGGGAAAATCCAGTGTGCAAGCTGCACTCGTTAAAGATCCCTTGGTGGTCTAAAATCAATAAGAGTTGGCTTCGACCTCCACCCGGGCAAAATTCAAAATTTCCTACCAGCTGAAAAAGTTTGATGTGTCCGCGCGCTCATATGTATTTATGCAGTTGCGAGCGCTCTAAAACATTTACAAAAAAACCACCAAAAAAACCCCAGTCTCTGCTCCCGTGTTAATCAGACAAGTTTGAGTGCTTGCCCCAAACACTCGTCAGAACTCCCATCATTTCAGCCAAACCCAGGAACCTGCTATCATTAGAAGCCCTCTTTGCTTAAGGTTAATCAGTACTTTGCTCATTTGTTCTACATGTATACAAATATGTAATACTCTAATCTTTTTCTTTGCCTTTGGCTTGTATGAACATATTTTTTAAAAATTAATCATAAAGAAGATTTCTTTTCTATAAATCTACATAGGAATGGCCAGTCTCCTGTCTTGGGCTTTCCTTTCTGTTTTGGTAATATTAAGATTGACAGAATGTTACATTTTGACATACTTTGGCGCACTCACTCTCTTCTCCTCATAACTTATTCTTAACACTATCAGTACACTCACCGAGATTCTCATAAGAATAAGCACATGCATGTTGCTATAATATATGCACATATATGTACATACAAAACTTGAGACCTTGCCTGTTGACAAGTTTGCATAATGTCATGACAATAAAAAGGTCATAATTCAGTCAGGAGTGGCCTAAAATGTTGAAATTGTTGTACTAAATTTAACTTGTTCTTTGTTTCCCCTGTGTCAGAATCATCTACCACCCCAGCCACTGTTTGTGAAGATCTTGAGAATTGCCAACAGTATGGGGCCAATGTTTGCACTGATTTCCAGTCGTGGTCAGAAATCAACTGTAAAAGACTCTGTGGATATTGTGGTAGGATTTCCCAAATTTGAACGTTGAAGAATACAATGTACGGCACTTATAGAAGGAAAAACACTTATTTCCGTGAAGTCTTTATTCCATAATCTCTCAAGAAGTTTACATTTTTTAAAAGATTTTAAACAACTGACAACAGAACAACTTTAGAATTTCAGGGAAGTTTTAAGTTGTTTTCTCTTCGATAAAAAGACTTTCTGGTCTAATTTTTGTAAAGCATTTTGTCAGCAAGCTTTTCAGTTGTTCAAAGCATAAAAATAAAAAGTCCTTCAGGAGAGAGAACCAAACTTTCATTCTTTTAAGAATTCTACCTACATTATGCTGTCCCAGTGATTTTATGCACCCCACTTAATTTAGCAAAATTTGATCTTTTTTTGGGGCATAATTTCTGATTATTTTCCTTTATCATTCATTGTTAAAATTAACAGAATCGCATTATTTCACACTTTTGGGCTCAGTTTGCATAATTTCAGAATTTTTCTTGCTTAAAACAACTGGGACAGATTATGTATCTTTACTTGCATTTATCAACATTTAGAATTTATTTTTCAACAAACTATTCCTTGAGCATATGCAAACAATACCACAGATTATGAAACTGCCATTTTTAAAATTCAAACTTTTGGGCTTTGTGCATTTACTGAACAGCTAGCTAATTACATGATCTTTTGATGGAGAGAATGGGAATCGAATGCTCACCTCCCTCTTTCTTTTGAAAAACAGTTTCAATGCTACTAAACCATTTGAACCTGTTAGGTCAATAATATTTGCCGTATACCGTAAGGCCGGTTCACCGGGGCAGGGACTACCCTGAGTTGTGTAGTTTGTCAAAAGTACTCTCTTTATTTCTTGTTCATCGTCTTACAATATTTCAACCTTGTAATAAGGTAAACAAGGGAGTGAACAAATGTGTTTATTTCTCCATGTTCTTCTCCTCAGTCTTTTTGTGTATGTGCTCCCAAAACACTGTGAACTTTGATGAAATTTGCAAAAGAATATCCAGGGATAGAGATTTGAGAAATTTCAAGATTTAGGGTTCAAAGGGTTAAAAAGTTGTTTGTATGGAGAAATCTGCACCTGAGTAAAAATCCTAGTCAAAACTGTCAAAGACACAATCTTTTGTCCTTAATAATATCTTCCTACTGTGCTTTCCATAACATTTGGATGAAATAGAACAAAGGGTCAATTTAATCTGCTGTTTGGAGACATGCATTGAGTCTCTTAAGATTTAAAAATATTTTTCCTTTTGGTGAAGATCTAAACAGACCACAGTCAAAATTGTCCAATATGGCCGACTATTGTGGAGGAGAAAACTGGTGTCTTAGACAGGTGAACATCTTGGACAGTGTCATCATTCTGGGTTTTTTTGACTCTCGGGGAAAAGTGGCAGGTGGTCGTATAGGTGATTGTCTTGGCTGTCCTTGCGGTTTTATGCAAAAAAAATTCTGAAATTATGCAAACTGAGCCCAAAAATGTGAAATTATGCGATCTGTTAATTTTAACTCAGACCGAAGGGCTAGAACCCAAATGGCCGCTGGATCAGAAAAGTAAAAGTTATTTTTAAGAAAGAATGATAAAGAAAAATAATCAGAAATTATGCAAAATAATTATCAAATTTTGCTAAATTATGCGGGGTGCATAAAACCCCGGGGACAGTCTTGGACAGGTGGTCACTAAAACAGGTTCAACTGTATGTCATATGTGCCTCCTGCAGGTAACAGTGCGATCACAGTAACTACCCCTCCAATGACCACACAGAGCACAGCGCCAAGATGTGTAGACAAGCTGCAGTGTGATGAGTACGGCCCCTACATCTGTACACAGCCTGACTACAGCCAGTGGGTGCTGCAGAACTGCCAGGCTTACTGTAGCTTGTGCCAAGGTAGAGAATGCTTTCACTGACCTTTTAACCCTATCCATACACCCTGGGGTCATTTTGTACCCCCGAAGTTGTATTCTTCACATTTTAGAATACTTCTAGTACGAAGATCTCTTTGAAATTTTCAGTATTTCTCAAAAAATCATTTTGACAGACTGCTATGCAAAGCGTACAGATCAGATTAACAAGGAAATTTCCTCTTTGGAAAGTAGTGGCATAGAGTTCCCCAAGGTCGTATGGATACAATAGTAAAACACACCATATTGATAGGGTTAACATTATGATGACCCATGACTCTACAGTAGGTCACATAGTTCAAGGGTTTGG
>NW_004799393.1:14826-16187 GCF_000002075.1 Aplysia californica | reverse complement strand
GACAGACAGACAGACAGACTGACAGTAAGACTGACAGTAAGACTGACAGTAAGACTGACAGACAGATAGACAAAAAACAGGGAGATAAAGAGAAGGGGGGGGTGCAGGCGGAAGATTAGAATACTGAATGAAACAGGGTAGTGGACATTGTGGAAAGATGATTCGACAGACAGACAGACTGACAGACAGACAGACAAGGTGTGAAGTAAGAAGGTTAGATAGAACGTAAAAGGGTGGAGCTTTGAAAGAGGTAAGTAACCCCGAGAAGGTTTTATGTCCATGATAAAATGGAACGAATAGGCAGCGCATTTATATTTTATACAAGGTGACTTTATTCTGTGGCGGGGTAAGGCTGTAAGCTGTAAGCTGTGCGATATGCGTGAACAAAGATTAAGAAATCCTTACAGGATGGAAATTTGTAGAGTGGGGGATGATTAGGGAGAGAGGGGGAGGGAGGGGGGGGGCGTTAAAGGGATTATGTAAAAGGCGGAACTCGTGAATGGAACATCCGGCTGAAAAAGAGCTGTTTGTATTCCCCGGAAGAAAAAAAAAAAAAAGACAAAAATACGTAATCACATGGTGTGCAAGTAACAGCTTTTATGTTTTGTTGGGCAAAAAAAAATCTAATTAAATTATTGACTGTAAACACATTGCAGCAAATCATGAGAACGTGTATGTTGAAATAAGCTTAGAGGGAGTGATAATAGTTCAAATAGTTAATACATGTATTTCGGAAGGAGAAATACAAATGATACGTATGTTCAGCAGCATGCGAGTTTAGAGAAAGTGGAAACAGTGTCATTATGCATGTATTTGAAAAGAAAAGAAACTGGGAAAAGTGAAAAGTCTAAAAGTAAAAGTAAATTAACCATGAGAACTTGCATGTGAGATCGAAGAAAGTGGAATTAATAATGTTTTATGATACATACATTCAGGCAGAAGAGAAACAGAAAAGTGATAAGCTTGCATGCCGGATGACAGCTAACGTGAAAAAAGCTATAGACTAATGTTTATTTGTTTTAGGAAGGCTTTACGGCGCTCTCAGTTGCATATCTTTATGAGCGCCAAGGGGTAGATGCCAATAGAGAAGTCCAAACGGGGAATCAGGCTAACTTTACTCACCTCTCTAGCCTCAACATTACAAAGTCTGCTTCGACTATCAAGGCACCCCAGAAATAGCAGTTCCAGTTCACAAGAGAGTAACAAACCTACAAAACAAGTAGATCTAGAGGATAAATGACGATTGTAAGGATGAGGAAAGAAAAAGCTGCAGTTCCCCTTATGTTATTTCGGCACAGTATGAGCATGACATAAATCAGCCCATTTACAATTCTACTGTGCATAGAAATATGTTAATTACC
>NW_004799393.1:11700-13057 GCF_000002075.1 Aplysia californica | reverse complement strand
CTTTACTTTACTTTACTTTACTTTACTTTACTTTACTTTACTTTACTTTACTTTACTCTACTTTACTTTACTTTATCCTTCCTCTTGTATCGTTAGATGTTGAGGGAAGGTGCATATTTTCAGTCAAGGGCTAGGTGGGTGGTTTCTATAGTTGATAAATTATGTTAATCTTTTGGTGGGTGGGCACTTATATGACCTCATTGCCTTGCAAGTGCCGTAAAACTCTTACTAACGCTAAGGCTTGGAGGACCTTTTTAATGCCACCCAACCAAGTTTTTTCGTGATCTGCCCCTGCCCTTGTATCCTCATTCTTTTGAGTTGTGAGTTCATGCAGATAAAAGTAAATGGGAGCCCTCCATTAGAACTTACTTGACCTTCTAGGCACATCCGGTGTCTCTGTATAGAATTCTCAATATTGAAACGGCGAGTCATCGTGACTTCACGCATGAGAGACGCTTTAAACTTAACTTAATTTAAGAAAGGGCGGAATTTTACATTCACCCCGTTGCGACCCAATTTTCCTTACGAGGATACGTGGATAGATAAAGCGATAAAATTCTATTGCTTATTCAAGTTATTTCGGGTTGTTCTTATCGTATCCGCATGTTTAAACATACTATTATTTTGATCTGTATTTTCTCAAGGACACACATTGTTGGCCTTGCAGCAGATTGGCGTGATGGCATTTCAATGATAATTAAACTCATACTCACAGCTTCTGATCAGCTACATCAAGCGAAAGACCGGCAGCTGTGGGGTAATGGCTCACTTCGTCACTGTAGCAGGCAGGAGATGTGAGTTCGATTCTTCGTGTAGGGCAATTGTTTAATGAGTATCACAGCAAGTCTGCCGAGATGGTGTATTCCACTGAGCCAGGGGTGGCCATGACAGCCAGGGCCAAAATATCCCACCTCCTAAATACTTACTTTTACATTTACTTTTTCATCCTCTGTTGCCGTTAACCGTCGAGAGGAGATGCAGTTTTCAGTGGTAGGCCAGAGCCGCAGCTCTTTCAGTTGTGATATTATGTTTTCTCAGGGTCACAATAATAAATGTGTCCCATGAGCTTAGCATACGTATCCTCACAAAAACAAAAACAAATTAAAACAAAACACATAATAAAGAAGGAAGGCAAATCTCGGTCAAGATTTATCGGAAATGAGCGGGTGGTTGTTCTTTAGTGATGTGTAATTGTATGCCTCGTGGGTTGTCATAATCTTGTTTAGGTGTGTCGAGATGGGGAAAGGAAGTGGAGGAGTAATTACGATCCATTACCACTGAAGAGTGTGCAATGTATTGGGACTTTATGATAGGTGACTGAGGAAAGGCATAATATGTGTGTGTGTGTGTGTGTGTG
>NW_004799393.1:5978-7369 GCF_000002075.1 Aplysia californica | reverse complement strand
GTAGGGAATCAAGGGGGTTGGTTGGTGGGGAGGGGAGTGGGAGTAGGGGTGGGGACGGGGGGAAAAGTACATGCGAAAAGCGAAGAGCTGTCGTCTGGCCAGACATAACAGACTTAACTGGATCTGCGACACAAAGACAAGCCAGGTCACGCCACACCGGTAGGCATGTAGCCAGCGGACCGGGAAAGTCAGGAATTTCCCCACAACAGAGGCGGGGAAAGGAGTGCAGTTGTAGCCTAACAGCATGCGTCACTTAACACTTAACATGACGAATATCAGAAGTGGCCATCGACTGGCTTTCCCGCAAAGCGATTTCTGGAAATGCGCTGTATCTGAACATGATCATCTGCGTCTCTGGTGTCGCTGCTAGGCAATACGCTGTCGCGTGCAGGAGATCAGAGTTCGATTCCTGAGTGGGGAGGAATTTTTATCAAGAATCTAGAGGGTCTTTCAGCTACGATGCTGCATCCTTCTCAGCCCTGGTTGGCCCTGGCAGGCAAGACCGGAAGCCCACCTCTTAAACGATTTAAAGTGTGTTGATGGGGGTGTAAAAAACGCACCTACATCATAAAGCAGAGAAACTGACAACGATGTGAGTCGAGTGTTTGACTCAAGGGCTCATGATAAGACAATGTTTTGATACAAAGTTCCCAGGAAACTATCGCATTAAGTTCTGTTGCACAGGCATCTGGAAAGTGAGGGGAAGGGGGGGGGGAGGATCTCCATGGCTCCGTTAGCTCAGTCGGTATCATGCTGGACTACGGAACGGATGACCCTGGTTCGAATCCCAGACTGGGCGTTCTTGAACTCGGGCCTTTTTGTACTTGTCTCAGCATGGAGTGGTCCTGACACACACCTGCAACACAGACAAGTCATATAAGTGCCGAAGATTAAAGGCGTAATATATTTAAAACATTACAAGCAGAGAAAAGAAAGAAGAGGTATATTATGAGGACAATGGGTGTTTGATAGGAAAGAAGGAGCAAGCCACATCACAACACTCGCCAACCACCGTTAGAGTAGTCTACGCTTACTGGATATACTTTTTTCATGTTTTTTAAACTGTCCAGTATAGAGGCGTGTGATAAGAGAAAGTTCGACGGAACGAAAAAGTTCATCAAGTGAAAGATAAAAAAAGAAGAAAAGGAAAAGGTAATTATAATGCATTTTTGTAGAGGTTGAAGAGACGGAGTTCGGTGTGATGAATACGAAACTGGAAGTTTGAAAAAAGAAACACAAGAATGGCAGAGTGAAAGGATGAAAAGTAAGATGGAGATGGCTATAATAACACTAGCAGAGGTCTAGAATGGTACACAAGCGGGGAAATGGATAGATACAATATGAAGCAATTCGAAAAAAAAGCCAAATGTGAGATAAGGCGGGGAGGGGGG
>NW_004799393.1:0-1264 GCF_000002075.1 Aplysia californica | reverse complement strand
GGGGTTCCGTATACTTTCCTTTTTGTTTTGTTTTTTAATGCGTAATAAAGATCTAGATCCAGACGGGGTGGGTGGAACATCACACGGGGATGGGGTTCCTAAAATTACAACTGAACCCCGACCACAGTGAGCGTTCCGCGCCATCTACTCTACTGACTCAGGGCAAAAACTCAGTCTTTACCCCGCATCCACACATTCTGCTTCGACAGACAGACCCGTTATGGAGCAATAATAATAATAATACAGCCGAGATATGAGGGGGTGGGTCCTTCATATTGTGTCCGTCCGTTCTCTTTCCGCAACAATACACCCACGAATCGCAGACAGAACGTTTTCGCTGTCAGCTGATGCCATCGTGAGTTTTTTTCCAGTCTGCTGCATGTCTGCGAGTGTGTTGCGTTGTGTGCTCACCCCGCCTACACGTGAGAACCACAGCTGTTGCAGCGTCTGAGGTCTGAACAACGCCGGCCAAATGCAAAACAAAAGTATCGGTCTGCCTGTGAGGTTGTACGCCAGCCGTATTCTCCTCTGAGTTAGATCTAGGGGTTTTTTCGGGGGGGGGGTTTGTTTTAGTATTTTAGTAGTCTTTTGTAGTTCCTGTTGTTTGTTTTATTTTGGGTTTTTTGTTGTTTTTCGTTGTTGTTTTGTTTTGTTTTTTTAGCTGGGTTTTTTTTCATATGATTTCATGAATGGGTAACTGTAAACGGGGTGTGTGGAATATCAGAGGGAGATGGGGGTTCCTAAATTACAACTCAACCATAACTTAACCAAAATATTCATATAGGCCTACATTTTTTCTTAAAATTCTTCTCCTTGTCCTTTTCGTCTTTCTTCTTTTTTTATAGTTTTAAAAACAGTTTAACGATACTTGCAACACAATCGAGTCGAATTTCTGCCGAAGATTTGAGGTATTAAAAGAGAGTAACAAACACAAAAAGAAAGGAGGGGAGATTGGGGCGATAGCTATATTTGAGTGGAAAGAAGAAGCAAACCACACTGTCCATCCAGAGCACCCGCCAACCACTCTTTTTCTTTCTTCCTCATCCTGTCGACCTCACAAACAGAATCATTGCTCACTCAGAGCAGAGCAGCGTCCGTTTCCTCTCTCTTTCCTCACACGGTCACGAAAGAGTACGGAACTTTGGGAATCTATTTTTAGATCCATGCACGCACATGTTTAAGGCTGGCAGAGGATCGTTGGCCTGGCTGCTTTCACACTTCATGTGTGTTTATTCCTTGCGCTCACATTGTACTCCCCCTCCCT
>NW_004799392.1:15017-16269 GCF_000002075.1 Aplysia californica | reverse complement strand
CGAACCCTGGCGATTTGGCATCGGTCAAAGGTCATGTTTGCTGTGACGTAGTGGGCCCATTTAGCGGGGAAGGGTCATAACGATAGCAGCCCAGCACCATCTGCTGCGAGGGCGCTTCTTATAATATACGAGCTGGGCCCCTTTCAATAGAGGTGGGCAAAATCCGGATACATATCCGGATAACCGGATATTTCTTACTAAAATTTAATCCGAATTCAGACTCGTTAACTTTTTTTTCTGACTCGTTTGGCGAAGTGTGGTCCGCCCATTTGTTGAAGTGGTGCTAACCCGTTTGTCGAAGCGGTTCATAACATAATTTAGTTATTATTTGCCGAAGAGGTGCACTAACATATTATCCGGATTTTGTTAAAGCGACTCATTGCCCAGCCCTACTTTTCAATGAAAGGAATGATCGGTGCATTAACATCAACTGAAAGTCATTGGCCTACTATATTAGCACTCTACTGGAATGGAGCAATAAATCCTGAGAGATGCAAAAAGTTAAAAGGTTTAGATATAATGATATTGTGTAGATTGATTCTCTGTTCCGCGTTCGTGGTTGTAGTAGTAGTAGTATAAGGTTTTACGGCGCTCGCAACTGCTAAGGTCATATGAGCGCGCGTTCGTGGTTGTACACTCCAGAGTTTCAAATGTGTGGAAACAGTGCGCACGGTTATTGAAACGGAAACCTCACTTGTTTACAGTGGCGTCTTAGAAGACGGACTTTCCCAAGATTAGATCTAAACGAAACTAATGAAAAACTGAAAATTAAACTACACTGACTTCAGGCCCCTCAATAGAACTGTGCTGCCTTTAAATGGTTCTAAACCACCGTTAATTTTGTCCATTCGAAAGTTCAGTGGTTGGGAAGTTTTAGGTGGCCAAAGTGACGGACGTTCACAAATATAACATGTAGAGATGATGCACCTAGTGGGCGGTTGGCGGGTGCCCCCGGTGTGGTTTGCTCCTTCTTCTTTCCCACCAGTTTGAAGGTGCTACTGGTATTTCGTAGTTCAACCCTGTGTTGTTTCTGTCTACCTGTCTTGCCTTTTCCCCAACAGTAAATGGCCGTTATAAGAAGGACATCTGTAAGGGAAACAAATGATAGAATATCATACTTAAATGTAAACGAAAAAATTGTCGAAATCCCAATAAAACTTCTTCTTCTTCTTCTTCTTCTTCTTCTTCTTCTTCTTCTTCTTCTTCTTCTTCTTCTTCTTCTTCTTCTTCTTCTTCTTCTTCTTCTTCTTCT
>NW_004799392.1:8270-10381 GCF_000002075.1 Aplysia californica | reverse complement strand
GCTATCTATCTATCTATCTATCTATCTATCTATCTATCTATCTATCTATCTATCTATCTATCTATCTATAACATTTCTAAATTGTTGACGCCCACTGATGCGTAATCATCAAACTATCAGTTCCGGGTCGTCCCATGACACCTCTCTGTCACATCTCTCGAGAAAGGGGAAGTAAGCCTGTACGTGTGAGAGCCAGATTAGACTAACACTCTGCGATTTCCATCTCCCGTCTGCGTGCCACACAGCCGGTCACGTGGTACGAGAGCTGCTCCACTGGACGGGATGACCGGGGAGGGGCATGAGACTCATGTTTTCAGTTCCTTGAATGAAGTGTGGAGGTCGTTGTGAGAAACGTCTTTTTTTCTCTCTTTCCTTTCCACCTCTCTTTTCTTTCCACCTCTCTTTCCTTTCCACCTCTCTTTCCTTTCCACCTCTCTTTCCTTTCCACCTCTCTTTCCTTTCCACCTCTCTTTCCTTTCCACCTCTCTTTCCTTTCCAAGTGTCTTTGCGAGGTGGATTTCTCAAGAGGTTTTTTTAAAAATACTTTTTCTTTTTCTGACCGGATCCGATATATTTTTCTTCTTTTTTTGAAGACTGTCGAATCTGTTCAGATTTCTTTTCTTTTCTGTTTCTGACCGTCTCAGATTTTGGAATTGTCCGGTGTTAATTCCGTGCCCGTGCGTGGTTTACCCTGACGACGGACTGAAAGTGGTGCAGTCGTCGACCTTCTTCTGGTGGAGATAACTGGTCGCTTTTAAGCACAAAGGGGCTATCCCGAAAAATACTGTTTTTGAGAAAATCGAAGGTAAAGTTTTTACCCCTTGTTCAGTTTCTTTAAAAGACAAGGAGAGTTTTCTCTATACCTAAACAAAACAAATATACACACCAATGGAGCCAAATTTCTCCTACGGATAGGGCAATGCCTACTTTTGGTGTAGGTCAAGATTTCTGGAAACCCCCGAAATCTTGGTTAGCCCGCTTGTCCTTAAAATCGACCCATGAATTATTGCCGCCTATTGGAGTTGTGAGTTGTGAGTCGTGGAAGAAGCATCTGGCCCTGATCGAGTGAGGTTGTTTTTTTCTCTTCTGGATTCTTCAACTAAATAGCCCCACATTGTTGTATCGGAAGTGGCGTGAAACTCAAAGCAACGTATTACAATTTTATAATTTCGTTTATCGTTCAGTTTTTCCACGAGCAAGAGATTCTTGAACAGCTTCACGCGCTGTGTTGGAAGTTCACAGAAACGTTTGATGACTCACGAATGCTCTCCCCCCCCGAGTGGGTGAGTGACTTGTACACAATCTACACACTGGTGTAATGTAACACAACGGACTATTACAGTTTAAAAGACAAGAAGAAAAAACCCCCGCACACCAACAACCTTAAAGCAAGACGAGGCGAGACAAGAACTTTTGGCAAGCAGATACTCTCCTCCATCAACCTGTTCACAACCTTCGTTGAAAGAAGCCCGTAAAACTCGAGGAACCGCCACCATAAGACTACGATAATACTGACTGTGGGACAGTAGTTCCGAGTTCTCTCTCCGTGACGTGGCGCGTGGCCCCACATCATCTTGGACTTACGTGGCGCGTGGCACCACACCATCCAGAAGTGACGTGGCGCGTGGCCCCACACCATCCAGAAGTGACGTGGCGCGTGGCGAGTTGCGCCCCTCACCGGCCTCGATGCCGCCCCGGGAGTGGGAGGTGGGGGCCGACCAAGGCGGTTATTCGAAGGTCCTCGGGCCCGACCAAGGCGGTTATTCGAAGGTCCTCGGGCCCGACCAAGGCGGTTATTCGAAGGTCCCTGGGCTCGACCAAGGCGGTTATTCGAAGGTCCCTGGGCCCGACCAAAGCAACCAAAGCAGTTATTCGAAGGTCCTCGTGGCCGACCAAAGCAGTTATTCGAAGGTCCTCGGGGTCGACCAGAGCGGTTATTCGAAGGTACCCGTGTCGGCGGCCGACTCGCTGCTCTCTATGGCGGTGCGCAAGGCCAGGAAGGTGATCGGCCTGGACTGTTTCAGCTGTGTGCTGTGTGGACACCCGCGGCCTCACAAGGTTCGCGGTTCCATTCTCCGCATTTTGTCTGTCTGTCTGTGTGTGTGTGTGTA
>NW_004799392.1:6144-7146 GCF_000002075.1 Aplysia californica | reverse complement strand
ATCTGTCTGTCTGTCTGTCTGTCTGTCTGTCTGTCTGTCTGTCTGTCTGTCTGTCTGTCTGTCTGTCTGTCTGTCTGTCTGTCTGTCTGTCTGTCTGACCTCGTGAGGTCGCAAGACGTCAGCACCACGAGCAAGCTAAAGAACGAACCGCTCTGTCATTAACAACTACATACTATCATGCACCGTATGTGTCATGACGCTTTGGAACCAGACGTGGCTAAATGTTTAGGCAAATGTGAGGAATCGTGGTGGAATCAGGAGCTCGTCAAAATTAATGAAATTCGAGAAATCGCCATTTTTCGGCCAGTTTGGACATTTTATTTTAATTTTTTTTTTTGGGCTAAACCCCTTGTATGTCCATCCAAAAACACTTTTATGTAAAGATTTTTGGAAAAACGTTGATTAAAAAAAAGTAAATATTCAGTTTCCTAGGACTCTTAAGCTGTGGAAGTCACCAAAATTTGGCGGCCATTTTCTCGCTCGTTTCACCTCTGACCCCAGGCGACCTTTCATCACAAACAACTCGACTTCTCTTCAACACAGATGGATTTTTTTCCCCCGGAAGGAAGGTCAATGAACAGGCTTTAAAATGATATCAATGACCCCATATGCCCAAAAATTGACGAGCGCCTGATTCCACCTCGCCGTGACACATAGTATGGAGTTACTGGTACATGTGTCATCTTAACATTTGTTGATTTGATCTTATCTTTTGATAGAAAGGAAATACTTATCTATCTTGAATAGAAGTTGAGATATTTGCGATTGAAGGAGGCGAGGGTCACCTCCACTTTACTCTCTTGTAACACATTTAGTCTTCGGCACTTCTATGTTTATTTTGACCTTTTGGTGTTGCAAGTGCCGTAAAACACTTACTAAAACTTTTTAAAATCCTAAACTCTCTTGTAACACATCTATTCTTAGGCACTTATATGTCGATCGTATTGTGTTGCAAGTGCCGTTAAACTCTTTGTAAAACTAAACCACAACCTCACCCCCCCC
>NW_004799392.1:1251-2886 GCF_000002075.1 Aplysia californica | reverse complement strand
CGAGGTTTAGGGGTGCGGTGTTCGTCTCTCATTGAGCAGGTCCCGGATTCGATCGAACGCCTAGCCTTCTCTGATAAGGGCGAAAAAAGCTCGGAGTCCTCGTGTGCAGGTTGTGCGCGTTAAAGATCGCTTGGCGGTCCTTAAATCGAGAAGACATTATCGCTTCTGCCGCCACCCGGCGCAAAATTGAAAATTAATTCCTACCAAGCTGAAACTATTAAATGTGTTCCGCATGACCTTATCCAGTGGGTGGTTGGGGGGTGCTGTGGTGTGGTTTTTTCCTTCTTTCCTATCAAACATCTGTTGTCCTTATCTCCCCTCCTTTTTTTCTGTATGTTACTCTCTTGTAACACCTCAGGTCTTCTGCACTTCTATGACCCTATTGTGTTGCGAGTGCCGTAAAACGCCTACTTAAAAAAAAATGTATACCTGCATGTGTTTTTACGGTCCTTACAGCCAAGGAAAATTTCCCTCTGGAATAATAAAGTACGATCTTATCTTATCTTAAAACTAAAGACCGTATGCAATTGCGAGCGCCGTAAAACACTTACCCACAAAACAAAAACCTAACAGAACAAAGAAGAAAGCAATGCTCTGGGTCTACCCCTGCCCCGTTTGCCTTCTGTCTTGTCAGTGAGAGCTGGGTGTTCGAGGCCTTTATGTCTGTCCAGAGGTTCCAGAAACTGCTTTTACTTGTCTTTTCCTGGTCGTTTTTACCAACTAGCGAGCGGCCCATGTGTTGTTGTTTTTTGGTTTGTTTTTGTAAAGTGTTTTACGGCGCTCGAAACTGCATAAGGTCATATGAGCGCGCGGGACACACCTAATATTTTCAGTTGGTAGGCAATTTTGAATTTAGCCCGGGTGGCGGCCGAAGCCTACTCTTATAGATTTTAGACCACCAAGGGATCTTTAACGTGTGCAACTTGCACACGGGCCCTCCCAGATTTTTCGCCTTTGTCAAGATGGCTAGGTGTAGATCTTTCCTACCAGAGGATCAGGGGTACGGCTGAAAGACAGTAGTAAGAAGGAGCCAAGGAGTAGCAATAGAAAGGCTGCAGAAAGAATCAGGAGCCCAGAGGAGGGGGCAAAGGAGGTGAGGGGGTGGGGGCAGAAAGTTGAAATGAAAGCAGACAACAGAACATCGCTAGAGAGCAGGAAAGAAGATGAAAGGAGACAATTTTAGAGAAGAAAATGTTTCGGTCTCTACCCGGATTCGAACGCGGGACCTTTTGAATGAGAGGCCAACACCTTAACCTCTAGGCCACGAAAGCCCCCGGCCCATGTTGGATTCGCCAAGAACCCTTCATTTGATTTCTTTTCCTTACAAGAAATTCTCATCAATCTCTCAGGAAACGACATCTATTTTAGTTTTGCTGTCTGTAGTGACTGTCCAGCATTCACAGCCATATAGAAGGACTTGCCCTTTCGGAAACCGTTCGTGGGTGGTTGGCGGATGCTCTTGTTGGGTTTGCTCCTTCTTTCCTATCAAACATGTTCTTTTTGTGTTTATTGTTACTCTCTTGTAACACCTTTCATCTTTGGCACCTATATCACCTTATTGTGTTGCAAGTGCCGTTAAACTCTCACGAAAACTAAATGAAATTTCTTAAAATTCTTGTTTAAATAAATACGACC
>NW_004799392.1:0-1093 GCF_000002075.1 Aplysia californica | reverse complement strand
TAGACAGACAGATAGACATTTTTAAACAGAAGACCGATCCGACAATACTCATATTATGGCAGGTTAAACAATATTATAAAATAAGAAAAGACGATTGACCTACCATAAAATGTATGGCCCCCTCCAACCACCCGCCTGACTTCACTCGACTCGACTGAAGATGTTTATCATATGGATGGGGTTTGCTGAGGTTGAGTCCGGAAGCTGTTGTTTACGATCTTGCATTACTTCTAATCTTCGGCATTTATATGACCTTATTGTGTTTGTTAGTGCCGTAAAACTGTTACTAAAACTAATGAGCCCTCCAACCGTCCGCCTGACTTCACTCGACTCGACGGAAGATGTTTATCCGATAAGGTTCGCTGAGGTGGAGTCCGGAGGTTGTTGTTTACGGTGTCATCAGCCCAGTCAGGTTCGTCTCTCGGGGGGAACAAATAGTTTGGCCGGAGAGTAATGGGAACTTGTGTGCCGCGGCCGCCATTGTTGAAAGCTGTAGGGAAAGAAATAAGTCTTACGTACCTTTCCCATCTTCACGCATTGACCCCGCACCGCACCACACCGCACCGCACCACACCGCACCGCACTCTCCCGGGTGCTAGGTAACAGCTGGTGGTTGGGTGGTTGGTTCCTCTTTCTTTTCTTTTCTTTTCTTTTTTCCCTCTATGTCTTTCTAATCTGTCTATCTGTCTTACTTGTCCTCCCCGCTCTGCCATAATGTGACCTTTTTGTGGGATGTGCTTTGCCTTTCCCAAACAAACAAACAGATCAACAGATAAACAGATACGCGAAGCTCGCCCATAGCTGCCAACAAAGCACGTGAAACAAATAGTGTTTTTTTACGTTTTGGGGAAGTTTGAGCACCGAAGTCGTGATTTCCTGTTGGAAAGATGTATTTTGTTCTACTGTTGCTACTCACGGGTTCCTCGATACTGAAGAATTATTATGAACTTGCGAGACTGATGAAATGAAATGGTACAGGTTTAACGCCCTTAGCAACACAGTTATAAGTGGTTTAACGCCCTTAGCAACACAGTTATAAGTGAAAAGGCGCGACCTCCGAGCGTAACGTCCATCTCCTTGTTTGTTTTGTTTT
>NW_004799391.1:14280-16421 GCF_000002075.1 Aplysia californica | reverse complement strand
GGGGGGCGAGGTTAATGCCCTTCAGTAAAGCTATGAGTCAGAGGGAAAAGACCAGGCATAATATTTGATCGTTCTTTTTTTTTTTTAATGATTCACGGCCGACCTGTCAGTGGCGAACATCAAACGACCACCGCCGCTGCACATGCACACTGACTGTTGCATTGTTTGACCCTCCGGCTTTCAGCTGTTGGTGTCAATGGGTTGGTTTCGTTTCGGTTCTATCTGTTTCCATTCTTCGGTTTGATCTTTTATAATTTATTTCGGTGGGTGGTTGGTGGGTGCTCTGGTGTGGTTTGCTCCTTCTTTCCTATCAACAAACATCTATCGTCCTTATCTCCCCCTCCTTCTATTTTATGTTTGTTACTCTCTCGTAACACCTCTAATCATCTGGCGCTTATGTGACCTTGTGCAGTTCCGAGCGTCATAAAACCTCTACTAAAACAAATAATTTATAACATAAAAGTTTCTCTGTTTAGTATAACTGTAACGATGTCGGTTCTGGAGTTCTCAAATGACTAACGGTAAGAAGGTTCAAAATTTGGTTTTAAATGAGGTTCACTTTTTTTTTAGTAACGTAATATTTTTTCTTAGTTCCAGCTTTTATGTGTTCTAACAACTGCTTCCGTGTTGGTGTTCGTATACTTGTGTTTGCGTGTGTGTGTGTGTGTGTGTGTGTGTGTGTGTGTGTGTGTGTGTGTGTGTGTGTGTGTATGTGTGCGTGTATATTTTAGAAGTAAAAAAAAAGAAGAAAAACTCACACAGAAACTGGACGCACTGGGGTTCTTTTTCCTTCAGAGAAGTCACTCAGTTAAGAGAGTTGAACTTCCGGCATACTAGAGTTTCTTTAGCCCTGGGAGGTTCTTTAAAACACTAAGCGGTTTAAGGACTCACACCCCACACTATTCTCTACTGAACTTCGGATTAAGTTTGACGAAAAAGTTTTTGTAGAAGCTGTACTACTTGAAAGATACGTGAAGTACAATTCCAAACTCGTGGGCCAGTTATTCCCTTCTGACATAAAAGACTACCGACAGGGTATTTGCGAAAGGAATGTGGTTTAAGGCCTCGTTCCGCATTTTAAGGTTATAGAGAGTCAGGACTTCCGAATTAAACGACCATCTCCCTCAGGCTCAAGTCAGATGGGTGGCGTGGGGAGCGTGGAAAAAAAGCCCAAAACAATCTACGTTCAGAACAACCTGTTTGGGAATTCGAACCAGGGTAATCTGCTGCGTAGTCCAGCATAGTACGGTACCAACAGAGTTAACGCGTGCCCCAACAGGGAATGGTCCAAATGAGAGCCAAAAAATAAAATATTATTTAAATATAACTTTACCAAAAAGAAGCATTTTTATTCACTTTCGAGCCTTGAGCATTCCTGCTTTACTAAACTTCGCAACACATTTCGCTACCCCATAATGACAAAGTTCTATCTGACATTAATTTTGGCCGGGTTTTTTTGAGTTACTAAGACCATAAGGTCAGAAATCAAATTATGCTCTATCTGCTCTAACAAAACCTTAAGATTATTCTGGCTCACATATCAATTAAAGTAACTGCATTCGAACAAGCTTGAAATATTGTGGGAATCAAATTTTTTAAACCTCAAATTTCTCAAAACTCTGTACTGGGCAGATAGAAGATTGTATGTAAATCTGAGAAAGCGGTTGGCAACCGGGCCTGTAATTTCGAAAGGGTGCGTGCGACTTTCTCGGAAAAGTCATTTATGATAAAGGCCTGACTCACCGAACTAGCTACTTCAGTTTGCTCAACCCCTCCCGTGCCAGTCTCTGAATTCACTCACCAGAGGCTTAAGGATCCAGATTTTACCGGTCTCTCGTCCAAAACTGGGATTATCTTCTGCTGAAAAACTGGCCGTTAATTGCTTAAACTCTCCGTGAGCGGGATCTCTCCTCGCTCATTAACACTCTACAGCTATTTCTTTAAAGTTCATTTTCTTTTCATTATCATTATTTAATTTTTGGTTTATTGATGGAGTGCCTCCAGCCTTATTACAATCTCTTTCGTTTTTTTCGATTGTTCTGTCAGGTCTGTTTCTTTGCTTGTTACTCATGTCCTCATTGCCCCCCTCCCCTCTATCAGTCTGTCTGTCTGCCTGTCTTTCTTTCTCCCCATCTCTTTCA
>NW_004799391.1:11934-13068 GCF_000002075.1 Aplysia californica | reverse complement strand
GTGTGTGTGTGTGTGTGTGTGTGTGTGTGTGTGTGTGTGTGTGTGTGTGTGAATGCTTGAGCATGTTTTCAAAAGAAAAACGTAGAGGGAATACATAGACGTTTATGCTGGAGAAAAGAGGAACGGGAATGTTGGAATTGGTAGGAGGATGGGGGGTGGGATTAGGAGATCGAAATGAAGAGCAGAACGTATGTGTATGTGTGTGTGTGTGTGTGTGTGTGCGCGCGCACGCGCGTGCGCGCGTGTGTGTGTGTTTGTGTGTGTGTAGTATAGATACGCAGGGCGGTAGTAGTAAGAAACATGAACAGAAAAAGAGAAGAAAACAGAAGATTTGTAACGAAAATGTATTTTGTTTTTTTTTAACGAAAAACTGAAAAATAAGTGCGTTTTTCATACAGGAAAGGAAACTAATTTAACCCTACCCGTACGTCGTGTTTTACTATCGTATCCATACGACGTGGGGAACTCTGTGCCACCACTTTCCAAAGAGGACATTTACTCGTTAATCCGTTCCGTGCGCTTTGCATAGTAGTATGTCAAAATTATTTTTTGAGAAATACTGAAAGTTTCAAAGAATTTTTCGTACTAGAAGTATTTTAAAATGTGAAGAATACAACCTCGGGGGAACAAAATGACCATAGGGCGTACGGAAAAGGTTAAGCAAACCAAAAACGTCCATATAGATAGTGTTGATTAGTTTGTAACATTCAGTATCTGGATTCGAGAATGAAACGAAATACAGATATGGCACTTCATACATTTGTCCAGTCATCGGCCTAATTATACGTGACCCAAACCTCCTAGCTGTGAACCAGACGAAGCCTGTAGTCTGCTTCCGGGAGTACGCATGCGCGAAGGGTGGCACCATGGGAATTCAATCATGTGATTACGCCGAGCCAATCAAGGCGTTACGAATCTCATAAACACCCGCTGGGGTCAGTGGCGTCACCCCCGCGCTTTGTGGAGAGTGACGGGAGAAAATGGGAGGTGTTGAGAAGGGGACTCCGGAGAGGTGGTTTTGGGGGAAAACTGTGTGCGTTTGTGTGTGTATGTGTGCGTGTGTGTGTTTGTGTGTGTATTTGTGTGTGTTTGTGTATGTGTGCGTTTTTGTTTGTGTGTGTGTGTTAATGTGTG
>NW_004799391.1:10755-11834 GCF_000002075.1 Aplysia californica | reverse complement strand
GTGTGTGTGTGACTTAATTTGTGTGGACTGTGGACCCTGGAATAGCAAGCGATTTTACTTCTATTGCTCACCGACCAATAGATTTTCTAACATTTAGCAGCTACGATCAGTTCCGATTTCTGCGTGACCGATATTTATAGGATTTTATAGAAATTTACGAAGAATTTTTTAAAAATCTAGCCTCAGTTGTTTTGTAAAAATATATATTTATAATATAACCTAAGACAAATTGATACAACATGGTATGCAAGTATGGGTGGCATTGCTTCACCTCGTTAAAAAGATATTTGAGGGTAAGTTGCGCCACGAATTTCTGACCGCTCTCTATTATCAGCTGTTTGCATATAAAAATAATATGTAGATTGTTGCTGGAATGAAAACTGGCTAAAACTGGGGTGAGCTATTTACAAATGGACAGGTTATATTGTTTGGCATTATGATTTCCTTAAAAGTCATAAAAAGCAATCTATAAACAGATCAATTCTGGAGTCATTCATGATTGTGAAAGCAAAACAATGTTGCTATTCATAAATGGTCGCTTTTAAGGACAAGCGGGCTAACCCAGGTTTTAGGGGTTTCAGAAATCTTTACCTACACCTAAAGTGGACATTTCCCTACCTGTAGGTGAAGTTTGATTTCATTGTTTATAGAGAAAACTCTCCCTGACTTTAAAAGAAACTGAACTATGGGCAAAAACTTAACCTTCGATTTTCTCAAAACAGCATTTTTCGGGATAGCCCCTTGTGCTTAAAAGCGACCAAATATGAGTGGTAAGTTTCACACCGACAGTCCACTTCTCAGAGAAGAATAGGGGTGGAAGAGGTGAAAAATAGTGACCATTCCTATTACTGGATTAGGAGCTTCGATAACTTTATACTCGTTCGAGGGCTCTCGTGGCCTAGAGGTTAAGGTGTTGGCCTTTCATTCAAAGGTCCCGGATTCGAATCCGGGTAGAGGCCGAACATTTTTTCTCCTCTAAAATTGTCTCCTTTCACCTCCTTTCCTGCTCTTTAGCAATGTTCTGTCGTCTGCTTTGGTCTCCTCTTTCTGCCCCACCGCCTCACCCCCTTTGCCCCCTC
>NW_004799391.1:8224-10008 GCF_000002075.1 Aplysia californica | reverse complement strand
AGAGAGAGAGAGAGGCAGTGCGGGAAAGCAATACGGTAGACAGACAGAACAGAGAGACGGAGGCAGAGATTAAAAGACAAAGGCAGGAAAAGAAAAAGAGATGAGAAAAGAAATAAAAGACAAAAAAGGAAAGAAATAAAAGACAAAAGTTAACGGGCGATCTGGCAAGAAAAAAAGGAAAAGAAACAGAAAAACTTAACCAAAAATGCGGTGTAATGAAATGAAAAGGTTTATCTTTGAAATTTGAAAAAGAAAACGCGATTAAAAACAGACTATTAAAATTGCCGACTATTAAAAACAGAAAGTTATTGAATTCTCTTTCAAATTGTCATCCAATCTTTCACCCATACACTTTTTGTCCTTATCAGGTCCGGGCATGAAGTTCAATAAACCATTCTTTTCACACAGTCGGTTTTTTCTTCTTCTTCTTCTGTCCTTTTAACGGTTAGAAATTGAATGAGCGGTAATCAAAACAAATAAAAGCACAGCCGATAGTTGGATCGAAGGTCAAGTAATCATAATGAGTCATCGTGCGCCCGGACGGAGTGACCTGCAGGAAATGTGCATGTCATTAAATTGTTGCCAAAAAACATGCCCGGAATTTTCGATCTCCCGGTCCACCACGCAAACTGTTTTCAAATCGCTATTGTTTGTTAAAAGAATCTGTTACAAGAAATCAAATGAGATAGTGTTGGAAGAAGCCAACGTTGGACGGTATCAGAGACTTAGCAATGTTAACATTGCTAGGTCTCGACGGTACCTAATTACAACAACCAAGAACAGACAAATGCAGTTTCTATGATAGTTCGCTACCCTAGAATTATAAAGTACTATCTGCACAGTAGCCTACTTAGTTTTGAGAAATTTGACGTTAAAAAATGTGAGTTTCACACCCTGTAAAGCTTTTTCGAGTGCAATTCTTTTAAAATCTTGATAACGACTCCGAATAATCTTACGATTTTGATAGAGCAGATAAATCATTAATTTTGATTTTTGATTTCATGGTCCCAGTAACTTAATTAAAACGGCCAAAAATGTCAAATAGAACTTTGTAAATCTGAGGCACCGACAGTTTTAATAGACATAAAATCCTTGAAGTCTTGCATTCACTGCAAACGCAGACGGCAAAATAAACAAATGATTGACTAAGAGTGACTCATGACCAAGGGGGTTATAAAGTAAGGTCCCTGCTTACTACTTAAAGAATTGGAAAAGATGTGCGAGGGGAGAAAATCGGGAGAATGATAATACTATTGCTTTTGGGGAGCATCTGATCAGAGACATGAGTGGCAAACCACAATCGCTGATCTAAGTTCAAGATCTGATTCTTGAAGAAAAAGAATTGTTCCAGACAGACAGGGTCGAGGCCCGCGCCTCTGAATTTACCCAAAGTTGTGTCAATTTGAGCCTAAAACAGCTACATTAATATTGGTCGTATTATAACTACACAGGATTAGTTATTGTCTGTAACTGTAATGTAACCATTAGGTTCTTCAACGCCACACATTCGTGTAGAAAACGGGGGTTCGATTCCCGTTTGAGGTAGTTTTTCCATGCATCGACGTCTGTTTTTGCTAGGATATTATATCCCTCTCAGCTATAGTTCATCGTAATCTCCGCTTGCCTCCCAAGTGATCCAAATTGGTCGCTTTTAAGCGCTAAGGGGCTATCCCGAAAAATGCAGTTTAGAGAAAATCGAAGTTATAGTGTTTGCACCTTGTTCCGTTTCTTTAAAAGACAAGGAGAGTTTTCTCTAAAACCGAAACAAATATTCACACCAATGA
>NW_004799391.1:2632-3457 GCF_000002075.1 Aplysia californica | reverse complement strand
GGGCTTGCTTTTAAAAGTGATGTTATAATTGTCCCAGCTAATAGAATGTAAACCTTTTAAAATGTGTAGATACCATCGACTGGGATTTTTTTTAAAAAGAAATTTTCCAGAATACAGCACACATGTGTTTTAAAAAAAGTTCATCTATTGGGACAAATTGATATAAGTTATTTTGCAAAAGTTGGAGAGTGTATGTCGATAGTTGAAGAGATATTTGACAATAAGTTGCGCCTTGTATTTTTGACAGGACTATAGTATTTTTAAATGCCTGTTGAATGCGTGAGAGGGAAAGTAAATTACTTCATACCAGTAGGACTGTTGTTTGTTTGTTTGTTTGTTTGTTTGATTGTTTGTTAACCATATACGTTAAAATGCCGGATCGAAATACTATTGATGTCGATTGTCTAGTCTTAGAGTTCTAGTCATTCGTTCTTTGAGAGCTGTTTAAGTCGGCTTCCCTTTTCTCTACATCCTACTCCCCAGCTTCCTTCAACCCGAAGACATCGGCATCTTCGTATCCTCTATATATGCCCTTTATTTTTAAAAAAGTGTTTTACGGCGCTCGCAATTGCATAAGGTCATATGAAAACGCGGGACACATTAACAGTCTGGGAGGAATTTTGAATTCTGCCCGGGAGGCGACTGAAGCCTACTCTTATCGATTTTAGAACCACCAAGGGATCTGCGCAACTTGCACACGAGTCTCCGAGATTTTACTCCCTTATCCGAGGCACAGGTGTTAGATCTTATCCATCTGAGATCAGAGGTGTATCTCCATCTCCTCTATATGCCCTTTATAATGATCTATCTGTTTCATTACCATGC
>NW_004799391.1:0-1147 GCF_000002075.1 Aplysia californica | reverse complement strand
CACGCTATGAACGTCCCAAAACAGAATTGCCATGATGTTTTCGGCTGACTCCTCGGGACGATGCCTGTCTGACAAGCGTACGGACACCTCTTCCTCTTCTTTCGGTTCATTGCTCAAACGTCTGACTCATCTATATACAGTGACAGAATCTAGAGCTTTGTCCTTGTAAACATTTTGAAGTCTCTTTTTGGTGTTATCAGTGGATTCTCCTTCTAAAACAAGAAATCCAGTCACTGCTATTTACCTCTGACAGACCTCCAAGAGGGTAGCCATTATGATGAGACGTCATTCGGGTCAAAATTTTTTTTTAACTTAAATTTTTGCAGTTTCAGTTAAAAAATATGTAATCAAGTACTTGTGAACTGAATTTCATGAAATTTGATGCAAAACTGTGCAAAATAACGAACAACTTGAATTACTTTTTGACTCTCCCTCGTAGATCAAGAACATCTTTCTTACTAACAAACAGAAATGTGACGGGAAATAACCCCCGATGAAACTGGCTTGGTTTTAGTTTTTCTTACAGACCAACTGAGCAGAGAAATGAGCTGTGAACCAACTTCACAGATGCATGCATAATAATAACGAGGTACATTATTTTGAGCAATGTGTAACATTAATGAACATTACTCTAAGCACGTACTTTAACTGCAGTAACTTTTTTTTTCGCTCTGGATTCTGTAAAAATGATGGTAATTTGTTCCTCCTTTAATAACCTCTAATTGTATAAGCAAATAAGACGACGTGCCCAAAGCGGAAAAAAGATGGGCGTGAGCGATGGCTTCCAGCTATCCCGGCATGCCCCAGCATGCGAGCGCCATGTTACTTTCGCTTCCTTGCCCACCATGCAAAGGGCAGGTCACTCTGGCAGAAACGAGGGGACGTGACTGAATTACAGAAAACTGCCGCAGTATTAAGGGGTCTTTTGTGGTGTTTCGATCGCACTTCAGGCTCTAGGTGGATCATTCATAATGCATTAAAAGTCAGACTGTTTTCTTCCACGTGTTTGCTCTTTACACGAAACTGTGTCGTCCATTTCGAACTGTTCCTCTTTCTTTCTCTCCATTTACCCCTTCCTCCCCCCTCAGTCTTCCATTCTCTCTTTCCCAGTTTCCTGCGTGACAGTATTAGACGTGTATAGCATTAT
>NW_004799390.1:14075-16434 GCF_000002075.1 Aplysia californica | reverse complement strand
ATCTGTCTCTTTGATTGCTTGTTTCTTTGTTTGTTTCTTTGGGTATTTGTTCATCTGATGACGGGGGACAAGATTCCCCTCCTGACATGACTAGGCTACCTAAGAAGTACACAGTTCCCTCTGACCCGTTTGTCCGTCGTGAGTTACTAAGACCATAAGGTCAGAAACTAAACTGTGCTCCATTAAAAAAACGTAAGATTTGTAGGAGTCGTTATCAAGATATTCAAATAATTTTTCTTTAAGTAGAGGTTTTACGGTGCTCGCAACTGAATAAGGTCATGACCGCCCCAGAAGATTAGAGGTGTTACAAGAGAGTAACAAACATTTTAAAAAAAACAAAAAAGGGAGATAAGGACGATATATGTTTGATAGGAAAGAAGAAGCAAACCAACATGAGTGGCAGAAAGACAGCAGTAAGGAGGAGCCAAGGAGTAGCAGTAGAAAGGCTGCAGAAAGAATCAGGAGCGCAGAGGAGAGGGCAAAGGAGATGAGGGGGTGGGAGCAAAATGTAGAAATGAAAGCAGACGACATAACTTTGCTAGAGAGCAGGAAAGGAGGTGAAAGGAGACAATTTTAGCGAAGAAAATGTTTTGGTCGCTACCCGGATTCGAACCCGGGACCTTTGATTGAGAGGCCAACACCTTAACCTCTAGGCCACGAGAGCCCCCACCTTTATGATTGAACTCACGTACTTTACTGTATTATTTTTTCAGGTTAACGTTTGCAGTAGGGTTAGGATTTAGGTTTAGGTTAAGGGTAGGGGTAGGGTTTGGTTTGGCTAGGGTTAGGGTTAGGGTTAGGGTTAGGTCTCTTCTTTGTTGTAGTGTTTGTTGGGGTGGTCGGTCGTTACGGAAGTCCTTCCGATTTCGGTATAAGATCTTTGTTCCTTAAAGGTACCACCTTTAGACAAGCTGCAGGAAGTACTTCCTTAACGAGCGACCACCCCAACAAACACGATAAAGAAGAGACCTAGATCTAGATCTAACCTTAACCCTGACCCAACCCCTACCGTTACCTCTACCTCTACCCCTACCCTTGCCTTACCTTAACCTCTTCCCCTACCCTTACCCTTACCCCTACCTATACCCCTACCCTAACCCCAACCATTACCTCTACCCCTACCCTTACCCCTACCATTACCTCCACCCCTACCCTTACCCTTACCCCAAACCCTAACCCTAACTTTAACCCCTACCCCTACATCTACCCCTACCTCTACCCCTACACTTACCCCTACCTCTACCCCTACCCCTACCCTAACCCTACCCTTACCCCAAACCCTAACTCTAACCCTCTATTCTACTCTATTTCGTTGGGGTCCTTCGTTACGGAAGTCCTCCCAAACTGAAAATAAGCACACAATATTAAAAAGTAATACACAAATCTCTCACCTTTAGCAGTACCTTGGACCGCCCTCATTGTCATGATCACAGACTACCAAGACACGTCTTCGCACAAATTTTTCAGTAACAATTTTCGGAGTTTTGTCCAGAAATTCTGCTCCTTCTTTTTGGCGTGAGCACGACCTAAAATTTACACGTACGGAGATTCGCGACAGAAGAAAAGGCTTCTTGCACACAAACTACTATTCGTTTCAAGTCGTAGTCGTTCCAGATCATTTTGTTATGCTCCATTAGAGACAATAATTATGTCCATTAAGAATGGTGGTTCGTTCATGACATTCACGTTATAAAGACCTTCCAGAAACTTCGTCGTAGTCGTCGTCGTTTTTGTTGCTGTTGCTGTTGCTGTTGCTGTTGTTGTTGCTGTCGTTGCTGCTGCTGTTGTTGTTGTTCTTTGTTATACGGGCAGTGTGTGAGAGCTGGCGTTAGGCTATTATGCTGAAAAACAGACCTGCTCTGAAAGTCATGTCCTGGCATGTTTCGAGTAAGCGAAAAATTCTCCTCTTATGAGTAGCTCTTGCTTCGCGTCCCAAGAACACGACAAGTCCTACCAGAGCACACTTTATTGTGCCTGTGTTGTGTTGGAAGAGAATTTCTAAAGAATAAAATAAAAATAAAATTTAAAAAATGAAAGTAAAAGTCTTGGAATAAAGGCGGAATCTCACAGGGGTGCGTGGAGCAAACTACAGCTCACCCGAGTCTTCAGAGTTCGTGGCCAACGGGGTAGAGTCTACGACAATGTTAGATCTATTGTTCTATTTTTGGGCTTTCTGAACTTACGGCCTTTTAAAAGTTGTTGCGGTTTTTAAAAAATGGTGTAAAAAATGGAATATTATTATTAGACAGTGTGTGTTTAATTGTGTGTGTTTAATTGTGTGTGTGTGTGTGTGTGTGTGTGTGTGTGTGTGTGTTTGTGTGTTTATGGTGTGTGTGGATATGTAATATGCAGACAGAGA
>NW_004799390.1:8923-10782 GCF_000002075.1 Aplysia californica | reverse complement strand
AGAGAGAGAGAGAGAGAGAGAGAGAGAGAGAGAGAGAGAGAGAGAGAGAGACAGACAGACAGACAGACAGAGAAAGAGAGAGGAAGTACCATACCTTACACTATCTAGACAACATACACTGCTACCCATCAGAAATCTGTTCTCATTGACTTCGCTTGGTACTCTCTAAGGACTTCCAATTTTTTTTTCGAAAAGAGAATAGAGAGAGAGAGAGAGATAAATAGAGAGAAGGAGAGAGAGAGAGAAATAAAATAGAGAGAGAGAGAGACAGAGAGAAAAAGAGAGAGAGAGAGAGAGTAAGAGAAAAATAAAAAATAAGAGAGAGAGAGAATAAAAGAGACTGAATGAAAGAGAGAGAGAGATAGAGAGAGAGATAGATAGATAGATAGAAGAGACAGAGAGAGACAGAGAAAGAAAGAGAGTAGGAGAGAAATAAGAAAAGTAAGAGAGAGAGAGAACAAAAGAGAGGGAATAAAAGTCAGAGAGAGAGAAGGAGAGAAAGACAGAGAGAGACAGAGAAAGAGAGAGAGAGAGAGAGAGAGAGTAAGAGAGAAATAAGAAAAGTAAGAGAGAGAGAGAACAAAAGAGAGGGAATAAAAGTCAGAGAGAGAGAAGGAGAGAAAGACAGAGAGAGACAGAGAAAGAGAGAGAGAGAGAGAGAGAGAGTAAGAGAGAAATAAGAAAAGTAAGAGAGAGAGAGAACAAAAGAGAGGGAATAAAAGAGAGAGAGAGAGAGAGAGAGAGAGAGAGAGAGAGAGAGAGAGATAGAGAGAGATAGATAAACCACCATACCCGACACTATCTAGACAACCCTATTCAACATATTATTAATACATTGCTACCCATCAGAAATCTGCTCTCACTAACTTCGCTTGATATTCTCTAAGGACTTTCGATTTTTTTTTTCGACCATCGGCGAATATAAAGGAAAAGAAATTCGTTAAAATAACTAAAACGAAATTCGTAATAGTAACTGAAATGAAATTCGTAAAAATATCTGAGTTGAAATGAAATCCACAGAACAGTTCTTTGAAGCTTTAGAATTGGAATAGTATCTTTTTCTCAGTTCAAGGGACATTAACGTTTTTTGCATTAGCTGAAAGATTACGATACCTTTGAGATCGAGTTTTGTTTGGTTTCGTTTAGTTTTTGTTTAATTAAAAGTTTTCTGATTCATAATGTGATGTCGGTGGTGTTGTGAGTGCACCCCAAAGGTCACGAGTCAGGTTCGAACCCCCCCCCCAGGGTCTAAAAGTCACTAGATGTACCTCAGAATTATAGTTCTACATGCTATCTGACATTTTTGAAAGTTTTGAGTTACTAAGACCATGAGATAAAATACCAATTAATTAATGTTTTGTCTGCTGTTTTTTAGTAGAGGTTTTACGGCACTCGCGACTGCATAAGGTCTTATGAGCGCCAGAAGATTAGAGGTGTTACAAGAGAGTAACAAACATAAAAAAAGAAGAGGGGGAGATAAGGACGATAGATGTTTGATAGGAAAGAAGAAGCAAACCACATCAGAGCACCCGCCAACCACCCACTATATCTGCTGTGTCAAACAAAACCGTACGATTTTTCAGAGTCGTTGTCAAGTCATTCTAAGAATTGCATTCGAAAAAGCTTGACATGTTGAGAAACTCAAAATGTGAGGCGGCGTGGTGGAATCAGGCTCTTGTCAAAATAATGAAAGTGAAGAAACTGGCATTTTCCTGCAGGTTAAGAATTTTTTCTTCGAATTTTTGTTTTTTGGCTCATCATCTTTTATGTTCATTAAAGAACACATTCTCTCTCTCAGTATCTCTTTCTCTCTCTCTCAGTATCTCTTTCACTGTCTATCTCCCTATCCCCGCTCCCCC
>NW_004799390.1:2762-3950 GCF_000002075.1 Aplysia californica | reverse complement strand
GGGGGTAAGAGTATTACGGCGCTCGGGACACGTTAAACTTTTTCGATTAGGGCATTTTTTAATTTTGCCCGGGTGGCGGTCGAAGCCTACTCTTATCGATTTTAGACCACCAAGGGATCTTTGACGAACGCAACTTGCACACGGGCCCTCCGAGATTTTTCACCGTTGTCCGAGGAGGCTAGGGTTAAATCTTTCCCTCCAGAAGATCAGGGGTGTGGCTGAAAGACAGCAGTTAGAAGACGCCAAGGAGTAGCAGTAGAAAGACTACAGAAAGAGTCAGGGGACAGGAAGAGGGGGCGAAGGAGATGAGGGGGTGGATGAGGAGAGATAAAGACGATAGATTATGTTTGATAGGAAAGAAGGAGCAAACAACACCAGAGCACTCGCCAACCACCCACCAACAGATGTTTGATAGGAAAGAAGGAGGCGAGATCAGGAGGATAGATGTGTGATGGGAAAGAAGGGGGAGAGATAAGGACGATAGATGTTTGATTGGAAAGGTGGAGGAGAGATAATGACGATAGATGTTTGATAGGAAAGAAGGAGCAGAGATAAAGACGACAGATGTGTGATAGGAAAGAAGGAGGAGAGATAAGGACGATAGATGTGTGATAGTAAAGAAGGAGGAGAGATAAGGACGATAGATAGTTGATAGGAAAGAAGGAGGAGAGAAAAAGACTTGAGATGCTTGATAGGAAAGAGGGAGGAGAGATAAGGACGATAGATGTTTGTTAGAAAAGAAGGAGAAGAGATAAGGACGATAGAGCTTTGATAGGAAAGAATGAGGAGAGATAAAAACGACAGATGTTTGATACGAGAGAATTAGGAGAAATAAAGATGATAGATGTTTGATAGGAGAGAATTAGGAGAGATAAAGATGATAGATGATTGATAGGGAAAAAAAGGAGGGAGAAAAAGACTTGGGATGCTTGATAGGAAAGAGGGAGGAGAGAAAAAGACGATAGATATTTAATAGGAAAGAAGGAGGAGAGAGAAGGACGATAGATGTGTGATAGGAAAGAAGGAGGAGAGATAAGGACGATAGATTATGTTTGATAGGAAAGAAGGAGGAGAGAAAAAGATTTGAGATGCTTGATAGGAAAAAGGGAGCAAATCAGTCCAGAACACCTGCCAACCACCCAATCAAAACAGACTGTCAAACAATCAAATAAGCGAACACAAATTTAA
>NW_004799389.1:14491-17599 GCF_000002075.1 Aplysia californica | reverse complement strand
TGGTCTTTCTACTGGGATGTTGTATCCCTCTCAGCTGGGGTTGGCCTGGCTGGCAAGCAGGGTCGGGAGTCTGATTCCTAAATTATCTAAACTGTGTCGATGGAGGCTTGAAATCACATACTTTCTTTTCTAAACAAAAAAAGTCATATTCCATTGTTTTTACATGCTTTGGAAAAATTGTGATTTGTAATTTTCCTTATTGAATAAAAGTGCGAGAAAATATGATAGGGGTGGCGGTGGTTTGGGACTGGTGTGTATAAATGTGCTTGTATTTGTGTGTGTGTGTGTGTGTGTTTGTGTGTGTGTGTGTGTTTGTGTGTGTGTGTGTGTGTGTGTTTGTGTGTGTGTGTTTGTGTGTGTGTTTGTGTGTGTGTGTGTGTGTGTGTTTGTGTGTGTATGTGTGTGTGTGTTTGTGTGTGTGTGTGTGTGTGTGTGTGTGTGTGTGTGTGTGTGTGTGTGTGTGTGTGTGTGTGTGTATGTGTGTGTGTATGTGTGTGTGTGCTCCAAGCACGTTTGCCCACGTGTATATTTGGGGAGGGGTAGATAACTTTCAGAGGTGTTCAAAATTTGTCGTTAAGTTACTATGTCGAGTCTTAAAACACAATTTCCAAAAGTCTTTACTGAACACGACATTTTCAAGGAAAATCATCACATCAACATAATTAACGAGGTGGGGAATCGAGTTTGAAAGAGATATATACTGCAATATTTTTTTACAAGCCATAAATTGAGAGAGATGAAAAATCTCGATAGACTAGTTAATAAATCTTTAAATTTTGTATCCAATTTAGGTGTTTATGCTAAGACATTTTAAGTAGAGGTTAAGTAGTATGCCTTATCAGCTCTGCCAGTCGATTGAGCTCTTCTTTTTTCTTTTTTTCTTTCTTTTTTTCTTTTTTTCTTTCTTTTTTTTGGTGTTTTTTTTTTTTGCTTTTGTCCGTAGAATAGAGATCGTAGCTGTAGTGTAGTTTAATTATTGTTTATTTATTGTTCTTTTTGCCGTTCCTTTAAGTGTCATTTCATTGATACTTCATATCCATGTTTTGTTTTCGACTTAACGCAGACGCGGAAAACAGTCACTTTATTTATTTGTGTACTGGAAGTATTCGTTGCCACCGGCAGTGTCTCCTTTGCTTTTGTCTCTTATGTGTGCCTTGAAATCTTAATTAATCTTTAAATCGTTGTTAGCATATCATTTGCTGGTTTGGTTTTCTTTCGCTTACTTTTTTTTCTATTAAACAACTGATATATCTGTTATTTTAAAAATAAGAGCTCATAAGAATTTCTACATTCTTTATCGTGAAGTGAAAACGAGAGGAAGTGCACGTAACAATAGTTCTAAAATGAGTTTGGTAGTAAACCAGTACAGCCTGAACCAATTAAACAACAGCGAGTAGTCTCATCATCATCGTCATCGTCATCATCATCATCATCATCATCATCATCATCATCATCATCATCATCATCATCATTGTTTGATAAGCACAGTAGGAGAGAGAGAGAGAGAGTCTTGTTTGAATTTCATGCAAAAAATAAAATAACAATATTAAAAAGTTTTAAATTTGTTTAATAGCTCAACGTTTCGCCTCGTGGGCTTCCTCAGGAGCAACTGAGAGGAAAACTAAATCATCATCATCATCATCATCATCATCATCATCATCATCATTTTATTTTACAAAGTTTTCAATTTCATCATCTTTACTATCATCAACGTTTCCATCTACACAACAATAAAAAGAAAACGGAACGAACCTGGCAAAGATGATCGGGAACAGCACTGAAGACAAATATTGTTTCGTTGAATATCACCGTCTTGTTTTCATAACACACAATTACGTTCTTATGGTCCCTTCAGAACCTTAACTCCGTCTGGTATCAAAATTGTTTATCTATTTTATGTAGCCTACTACGTGCATATCTGGCTTTTAGTTTTATCGTATGTTATTATCATGGCTTTTATTTTTATTTGATTTTATTGGTAAAAGCTTGAGGGGGGGGGGGGGGTAGTAGTTCTTTGTAAAGAGGTATGGTAGGGCATTTCCTCCTTTTGTTATTAAAAAAACCCACTATCATTATAATTTGTATATATTTATGTAATAAAATGTAATAAAATTATTGTAATAAAGGCCCTTAAACAAGCGACATTTTTGTATGCACGCTGTTTTTTGTGTGCCATTGGAGAATAGGGCATTTAGCAGGAATAAATCATAGATAAATTATCTAGTTGTATAAACAGAACTTGAAAACATTAAAAACATAATATTCCGTATGTATAGGATTATATGTGTTTGTGTGTTTCCATGTGTGTGTTTGTGTTTCTTGTGTGCATATATGTATCTATCTATATATCTATCTATCTATGTATCTATCTATCTATCTATCTATCTATCTATCTATCTATCTATCTATATATATATATATAATTATATATATAAAAATAATATGTATATATTTTAAAAAACTATTAATGTATATATAATACACACACATATACATATAATATATACATATATATATATATATATATGTATATATTATATGTATATGTGTGTGTATTATATATACATTAATAGTTTTTTAAAATTATAAAGAAAGGAGCGGGGGGTTGGCGGGGGCTCTGGTGTGGTTTGCTTCTTCTTTCCTATAAGAAACTATCGTCCTTTTCTCTCCTCCTTTTTTGTGTTACTCTCTTGTAACACCTCCAATCTTCGGCACTTATATGACCTTATTGTGTTGCAAGTGCCGTAAAACTTTTAATAAAATTAAACAAAGCAAAGGAGTGGGAAGTGGGCATTTGTGCAGCTGATTGTCTTAATTAAACAGGTGCTGTATTATGATAATGGCAGCGTTGTGATTGCGTGTGTTAGATAAGCTGTGTCATGTGTGCTAGAGACATCTTACTGGCATCTGGCTGAGGTGTAGCGGTTAGGAACTTGAACCGTGGCACGCAGAAGAAATGAGTTCAATTCCCATGTGGGGAAATTTTTATCGTGTATCTCAGTCTTTCTGTTGGGATGTTGTTTTCCTCTCAGCCCAGGTCGCTTGCATGACTGTGTGCGCGTGCGTGTGCGCGTGCGCGCCTCTGTGTGTGTGTGTGTGTGTGTGTGT
>NW_004799389.1:7548-11924 GCF_000002075.1 Aplysia californica | reverse complement strand
TTCCCGATTTCCTCTGTACACCTCCCTCTATTGCTGAGTGTTAGTCTACTTACGTCTGCAATATGCCATACATCTGTGGAGGAAATAAATAGCAATATCCCTTGATATTTTAACCATCATTCTAGAAAATGGCGAGGGGTTTAATATTGAAGGAAAAAAAAAGATGCTCAGAAAAAGAACAGTTACAGAGCTCACCTAAGAACGGTATAGGCAACCTGAATTTTCAAAGCGTGAACGGTACCCTTCAGAAGGACCACTTGAATCTAATGTTCACACATAGCATAATGATATTATGATTGTGTTGCGAGATATAGCAGACTCTTTTGTCTGGAAAGTATAAGGAGAAAATTATAAAAGAAAGGTGTCAGTCTTTGGGACGGTCCTTTTTGCTTTTTACGTCATCATAACCCCATAAATCCTTACCTAGATTAATTGGGTACAACTTTACGGCTAAAATCGGTGCTTTTACTTTACGGACCTTTTCTTTAAATCCGCGGATAGAGGAGGTACAGCAAAGGGGGTGGGTGGGTGGTGTAGGGACTGCTAGTTTCGAAAGTACGTAACTTGCAGGCTCTGTTTATACCCCTCTAAAATAGCAAACCTTAGAGGTATTGAAAATGGATTCCTTCCTGCGTATTTTAGATTTCGTATTTCACTTTCAGATGAGGGAACTCTCCGGAACAAAAACGCTTGTTTGCATTGGATCCCTGTCCTACTTTCTCTTTGTCACTTCTTGCAAAGAAAGTAGTAGGCACTGATTGAACATAGCCATTGTTAGTCCCACCGTTCGCCTGGATAATAAACGGTGAATTGTGACCTTGTGTTTTCGAGATTCTGAAGGTCCTGTGTAAATATAATATCACGTACAACGTGCCCTATGTGTGTTAAACATTTTGGTGTAAATATTTGAAATCGATTTCTTCGCTGTACTTATTCATTCGACTGTTTTGAGGGTTTGTTGGGGGATTAGTGTGTTTTTTTTGTTTGTTTGTTTTTTGTTTTGTTTTTGTTTGCTTTTTTCTGGAATAACTTGATATGTTTATTCGACGGGGAGATATTGTCTTATCAATTATTCTATCTATTACAGGAAAATGTATGTTTTGTATAATTATGGATGGAACACAATTTGGAAACATTGCATCTCCCATAAAGCATTTGTAAATGTAAATTAGTTTTTAACGTGTTTTTCATAGTACCAAAAGAACGTACATTCAGTGGTATTGAATTGTTTTCCCACAGACGGAGAAAAAGTAATTTACGGACACTGTACCTTATCTTTATATGAAATGATAAAACACACAAACACGCAGATTCTTACCTTCGTCTTGGTTATAATCTTACATACATTTTAACAATGGTTAATTGCAATTCGAAACACTCCATGTAGTGAGTTAAAGAAGCTAGATTTTGGTTATTTGTTTCGTTTATGTCTGAAATTACAGGCTTTGTTATTAATGTGAAATATATAACATTGATTTTTCTTTGTTTTTTGTCATTTGAGTTATTGTGTGACCGATGAGATATATTTGAGCATCTTTATCGATGCTCACTGGGATAAAAAGAGAGAAGAGAGAGGAGGACAGAGAGGGAGAGATATATAGAGAGAGAGAGAAAGAAAGAGAGAGAGAGAGAGAGAGAGAGAGAGAGTGTGAGAGGGGGAGAGAGAAAGAGTTCAACAAAAAGAGAGAAATAGGGAGACCGAGAAGAAAGACAAAAAGGAAGAGAGCGAGAGAGAGAAAGAAAGAAAGAAAGAAAGAGAGAAAGAGAGAGAGAGGTTCACCAAAAGAAGAATCGTTAATCTGTGTTTGCAGAAACTGTATGAACATTGTCCAATTTTTTTCCGAGACACGGGTTCATATGTATCATTGTTTGAGTGTTTGCGCCTTTTTGAATGAATGTAAGGTTAGATGCATGCATTTAGATCTCTTTTTAGGTGGCTATTTTTTATATTTGCCTGTGCGTACAGTTTGCTTTGTTATATGTTTCTGTTGCGTAGTTCTCTGGTGACGGGGAAACCATGGCTTATCGCATCGCCAATTATGCCCTACGGGGCATGTCCCACATCGTTAAAACATTGCTATTTGTTTCTATAACGCGATCAGATCTTAAGTGTAATGCGACATCTTTGTGTTTGTAAAGTCTATATTATTATTCAAATTGATGCTCCCTTGTTTGTTTCTCTTATTTCCACTAGATCTAATATAATATGTTGTGTATGTTTATTCCCTGAGTATGGACGTATACTCATTTAATGGGATCCGTACAGATATGGAAACTTTCAGAACAAACATGATTAAATTCTCATACCTTGGTAGTCAAGATAATATATAGTTTCACATTTAAACCGCCGCTTTGAAGTTTTTTGCTGGTGCAGATTACAGAGCAGGTTCTACTTGGCTGGGCTCTTTACCCTTGCGCCTCTTTTAGGCAGAGTTATACACAATGTATTATTTTAACGATACATATGTCTACTGTACACCACTTTGGCAAGGTTGACCGTGGCAGCCATCTTTGAGTGGCATTTGAATAACACTTTGAATTGTTCGAATTTCACGCACTTAATCTCTTAGAAGACTGTGGAAAAAAGTGGTCAAAGTGACTTATATTGGGAGAAGGAAACGTACTGTTTCAAAACCAACTAGAGAGACACCTTTCTGGCAACAAAAGGTGTAATTGCAGGGAGGGGGGGGGGTATTCCAAAGAATTTTTTAATCTAGGTGTAAGGCAGAATTGTTCACTAGACCAGATTAAAAAGGTTTCAGAATAACGGACGTTTGCTCCAATATTATATAAAAGTTTGGTTCTTTTTTGTATCTCTTTAGATAATAGTAATCATATTATGATCCTTTTTGTGTGTTAATTAAAAACAGCTATTTATCTGAGGGGTAGGGGGTGAGAGGTGGTTATTTGTGTCTGTTTCTGCTTTGAGAACATGTGTATTTCTTGTACTGGTCTATCCTTTTGTACAGCGCTGTCAACGTATAATAAAAATAATTTATTTCGCTGGTTTTAACCTTTTTTCCCATTATATCACGCTGGTTTCTCTTTCATTTACGATCATTTTTCCCTTTCACATGTGAGAGTCCTTACTCTCACGACCTCCCACCCCCTTAAAAAAAACCCACATCCCACACAGGCATATATCTAAATACAAATTAATCAATAAATTAATGCTCATATTTTATAGCTGTTGCCCTTCTTTCCGCCTCAAAAGTTCTTTATCGCGCTTGGGCAGAAACGCCCTAGACGCTCACATTTACACTTATAGACTATGCTGACACATCTTTTTTTCTGAGTAAGTTCTTTTAAAACAAAGTATAGTACTTACACTGTCTAAAACATAGCATTGTTCCAAATATGTTTGTTACCTTTCTCACGTCCATTACCGCCGTTATGGTCACCAACATATTAACATCAATGTCGAAAAAACAGAGAAAGGAAGCAGAGTCTTGAATAATTTTTGGTTTAACTGTAAGTTAGAAAAAAATATTTTGGTATCGGGCATCACGATTTTGCACTGTTTTAAACAGTTAAACAAGTTGTAATAGAAAAAAAAATCGATTTAATTTTCCTCCTCCTCCTCGTCCTCCTCCTCATTTTTCTCCTCCTCCTCCTCCTCCTCTCTCTCCTCCTCCTGCACCTCCTCCAACTCCTTTTTCTCCTCCTCCCCCCTCCTCCTCCTCATCCACATTCTCATCAACCTCATCACCATCACTATCGCCATCACCATCACCAACATCATAATCATCATCATCAACATCATCATTATGAAATGCTTCAAAACGGTTTATTCGTTATTCGTTATTCTCCTCATTTCCTCTTCCATAAGTCTACAGTGTATGAACTGATCATCTTTCAATTCTTCCCATGTACTCTTCGGTACTCGTTTGAATCGTTTTGGTTGATATGTTACTTTATCTTCTTTTTGTGCAATTTTAGGACAGATTTTCCTTCTTTACACAAAAATTCTAAAACGATTACATAAAGGGAATTGGGGTGCGGGATGCGGAGAGAATGAACGTATGCCTATTTGTCTGTACTTCATTCTGAAAAAAAGTGCGAACAAGAAAGAAAGTATGGCGTGCAACAGTTATTATAATTCATAAGAATTATTATCTTGGAATTTTCTTGACGTTTGGTTACTTTGATCACAGTTGTTCTGAGCCTCATCCTTCTTTCCTTGTGGTATTGCTCCATCCCGTACCTCCTGCTTCTCTGGCTCAGACGTCATAATTTCCTGTAGTCTGTAAGATTGGCGTTGTTGCATATGTTTGTTTTAATAAACAATAATAATTTATTTAAATTGAAAATTGTTTTTGTTTGTCATTTTCCCATCCCTTCAGCCACTTGCTGGTAACCAAGGACGTGTTTGACAT
>NW_004799389.1:4599-6226 GCF_000002075.1 Aplysia californica | reverse complement strand
CCCACCCAACCACAAAAACGTGAACAACTCCAAATCTCCAGTCAACGAGCCAGCAACAGAAATCGATTAACTAGTGATTGATTGATAATGTTCGAAGTTCCCCCACGGCGTACCCCGGATCATGACCTATTGACCCCTGACCGATGACCCTGAACGGCGGAAGAACTGTCACATGCGGACATCTTGTAGAGGCAAAAATGTTGTATCTGCGTCTATTATAAACAGAATAGAATATATATTAAGGTCATGCGGTCATCTCTTACAAGCAAAAATGTTCTATCTGCTTCCGCTACAAATCGTGGGTGTAGGATTACAATAAACAGAACGTAAACTTATTTTGTCAGCATAATTTGATCATGTCTTAGAGGCAAAACTGTTGTATCTGCGTCTATCATAAACAGAAGGTAAGAACAGATACTGTCATCTCTTAGAAGCAAAAATGTTCTAACTGCTTCCACTGCAAATTGTGGGTGTAGGGTTACAATAAACAGCACATTTTTGTCAGGATACAAAAATCTCTTAAAAGCAAAAATGTTATATTTGTATCCGCTGCAATCTGTGGGTGTGTGATTACAATGAACAGAACGTAAAATTATTTTGTCAGCATAATTTGATCATGTCTCAGAGGCAAAACTGTTGTATCTGCGTTTATTATAAACAGAAGGTAAGAACAGATACTGTCATCTCTTAGAGGCAAAAATGTTGTATCTGCGTCCATTATAAACAGAGCGTAAGCTCATGCGGTCATCTCTTAAAAGCAAAAAGGTTCTATCTGTTTCGACTACAAATCGAAGGTGTAGGCTACAATAAACAAAGCATGTTATTTTTTTAGCTTACAAAAATCTCTTAGAAGCGCGGATGTACGGTTACAATAAACAGAAGGTATGAACATAATACACGATCATCTCTTAGGCTTAGAAGCAAAAACATTCTATTTGCTTCTACTACATATCGTGTATGTAAAGTTACAATAAACAAAACGTATTATTATGTGGGGCCGAAGTTTTGGCGAGACATAATGTCTTAGTTTTAGTTATAGTAAGAGTTTTACGGCACTTGCAACACAATAAGGTCATAAAACTGCCGAAGATTAGAGGTGTTACAAGAGAGTAACAAACACAAAAAAGGAGGGGAGAGATAAGGACGATAGATGCTCGATAGGAGAGAAGGAACAAACCACACCAGAGCACCCGCCAACCACTCACTCACAATGTATAGTTTAGCGTGGCTTAGAGTGGGTATATAAAAAGATTACGCCGAAATCGACACACTTTACAGTATAATATTATATTAAACTTTCCTTTCAATACTTCAAGACAATTAATTTAAAGACGACGTCCGTTTCCGATACGACAAATCTACGTAAGAGGGAAACTTTTACAACTCCCTAACAAAGTTTAATTTACATTATGTTCAACTTTCCTTTCGATACCTCAAGACAATTAATTTGTAGACCACGTACGTCTCCGATAAGACAAATCATCTACGTAGGACGGAAATCCTTACAACTCCATATTATATCAAATGTTTAATCTCTGTCTCTGCCTGTCTGTCTCTGTCTCTGTCTCTGTCTCTGTCTCTGTCTCTGTCTCTGTCTCTCTCTCTCTCTCTCTCTCTCTCTCTCTCT
>NW_004799389.1:1348-2671 GCF_000002075.1 Aplysia californica | reverse complement strand
CTTCTCTGACCTCATCATACCTGTCTCTAGCCTCGCTCACTCTACACCTGTCTTCTCTGACCTCATCATACCTGTCTCTAGCCTCGCTCACTCTACACATGTCTTCTCTGACCTCATCATACCTGTCTCTAGCCTCGCTCACTCTACACCTGTCTTCTCTGACCTCATCATACCTGCCGCTTACCGCTCGCCTCTGTCTCTGTTTGTGTTTTGTTGAGGGAATTTGTTTGGTGATTGTGATTATGTTTGGTGAATCTGTTAGAGTGATTATGTTTGGTGATTTTGTTTGGAGGTTGTGATTATGTTTGGTGATTATGTTTGGTGAATCTCTTTGAGTGATTATGTTCGATGAATCTGTTTTGGTGAATCTGTTTTAGTGATTATGTTTGTTGAATTTGTTTTAGTGATTATGTATGGTGAATTTGTTTGGTGAATTTGTTTGGTGAATTTGTTTGGTGAATTTGTCTTAGTGATTATGTTTGGTGAATTTGTTTGGTGAATTTGTCTTAGTGATTATGTTTGGTGAATTTGTCTTAGTGATTATGTTTGGTGAATTTGTTTTGGTGATTATGTTTGGTGATTATGTTTGGTGAATTTGTTTGGTGGATTTGTTTCAGTTTTCGTTTGGTAATATATTATTAGTTGATTTGTTTGATTTCATTAATAAAGACTGGTTTTATTTGCTGTTATTTTTAGTTTTACTAAGAGTTTTACGACACTTGCACCACAAAAGGTCCCAGAAGTGCCGAAGAATAGAATAGATGTGTGACAAGAGAGTAACATACACAAAAAAGAAGGAGGAGAGATAAGGACAATAGATGTTTAATAGGAAAGAAGGAGAAAACCATACCAGAGCACTCGCCAACCACCCACTGTCGTATCTCTCCATTTTAAATAACTTATTTAAATTCTGTCACACGCATGATCTCAAGAGCGAGCGCATGCACGCGCGCGCACGCACGCGCGCGCGCACGCACACACACACACACACACACACACACACACACACACACACATACACACACACACACACACACACATTGTTCGCCATTTTCATTGCAGAGTTCAACAGTTAGACAGGCCTTCTTTGTAATAGCCAGATCGATAAATTAATCGATTGATACATCAAGCCGTGTCTCTATCACTCGATACTTTCAACACACGCATCCCTGCACATCATGTTTAGTTTTAGTAAGAGTTTTACAGCACTTGCAGCACAATAAGGTCATGTAAGTGTGAAAGATAGATAGATAGATAGATAGATAGATAGATAGATAGATAGATAGATAGATAGATAGATAGATAGATAGATAGATAGATAGA
>NW_004799389.1:0-1248 GCF_000002075.1 Aplysia californica | reverse complement strand
TCAGTCTTGTTATAAAGACCTGCTATTTTTTCAGACGGCAGCAATTAAAACCTCAAGTTTCATGTCCACTGATCAACAATAATTGTCGGACGACTGGTGCACCGAGGTGACTGCCATTTTTTAGTGATGCACTAAGATAGCAGGCCCCAACTATTTTTGGTACGCGGTTGGTGATGGTGCGGTGAGGGTGCGCGGCTTCCACAGGGTCTCGTACAACTGTCGGTACACCAATGAAATTTCAGCGTCGGCAAACATGTGACTATTTGGTGCTGGTGAGGGGAATGTGAGTAATTAATTATGCCAACCCCCCCCCCCCCAAACCAGCCAACTGCTAGGACGGGTCGAGGAACAGATAACGGTTATTAAAAATTAGCGACCTCTCATTACAGAATATGATGCATGGCGACAAATGGCCCATCTAGTTCTAGTTATATGAGGTATGCAATAAAGGTGGAAGAAAGATACTCATCAGAGACTACCTTAACGCTCTTATCAGGTAAGCAGTATTGAAAATGTTCCAAACTTTATTCATGCTTGTGTTTTGATATAGAACATTGGGGTTTTTTTGTGTGTGGATGATGTTGTTGACCACAAATCAGAGGCTACAAGTCTAAACAAAAATGAAAACTGCTGCCTCTCGTTTCAATTCCCTTGGTTACTGCTGCTTCAGAAATCGATCAAATTTTGATACAGCTGACAATGTGCAACTTATAGTGCTCTCAAAAATGTGTAGCGCAACTTGTCCTCAAATATCTTTTTAACAGTCAAATCATTGTCAACCATAGATTCTACTTTGCATTGCAGTTTGTATCAATTTGTCTTAACTTGATCATACTTTTCAAAACAACGGAGGCTAAATTTTATTTAAAAAACAATGTTCTTCATCAATTTATATAAATACTACAATTCTCTTTCATGCAGATAAATAATTCTTTACATGAGTTGTGGTGTAAGATCATGATTTATCCTACGAGTGAAATTGTCAAGTTGTAATCAAGAGTTTCAACGAGTGATTACAACTGGCAATTTCACAAGTAGGATAAATCATGGTCTAACACCACAACGAGTGTAATAATTTTTTTATACCATACTGATATCAGCTGGCGAAATACATCCGTACCAACAAAGTTCAAATGACCCGTCAGTTGGACAAGAGGATCCATTCTAGAGTCTCACATGAAAACAACATTCATGCTGGTCGAAGTCGGTTTGAGAATTGGGAAAAATCTGGATTGATTTCCTAGCCAC
>NW_004799388.1:13337-16655 GCF_000002075.1 Aplysia californica | reverse complement strand
GTTATATATGTACGAAAAAAAATCCAAACAGAAGACATATGTGGGGGGGCTAACAAGAATACAGTGAGGATACACTCAAGGTTTTCAATAAATTTCGAAATGAACTTTAAAGACTAAAATTAAATCTTGTTTAATATGCAGTTGGGAGAAGTGGAAAACAATAAAAATAGAAATTCAAGGGGGAAAAAAGAAAAAAAGGAGGCTGGGCTGAGGATCTCTACTTAAGCGTTTTTTAATTATGATTCTCTGTAGGCCTACTTCTAAAATAATCAAAAATAACATTTAAATATATTATATTTGGTAAAAATTTTACTAATTTTCTTTGCTAATGAAAATCAAAACAAACAAAAACAAAAGAGGATAGCATACAACAGAGAGGAACATTGGGGGTTGAAGCTAAGAAACGAAAGTTCTTGAAACAATGTTTACAAAACAGTAGTCTCCGCCTAAGATCTCACCGCTTATAATGGTCCCGGTTCGCCTAAGATCCCGCTGTTTTGGAAAAACAGAATGTTTACTAAAAGTCACCCCTACGATCCCACACTGAAGGAACAACATTCGGCTAAGATCCCGCTTTTTAGGTCATAATTTAGTTATTTTGTTCTTTATTTAAGAAAAAGAAAAGAAGAAATCTGTGCGCACTCAGCTGATCAACCAAGTAGTGAAAATGTGCGATCATTGTATTGTCTGTCGGGTCACGGATCATTCACTCTCATCAATGTGATCACACCTCTGTTGTAAATCTCGATTATATAAGCGGTCACATTAAGTTACAATGTTTACCCCAGACGGGATCGCACCAAGGTGTGAACTCGTAGATGCCTTGCTTTCCCCGATCACCTGAGCCATTCCCCTAATCTTATATCACACACCAGGTGGGGAGCCCTACAAGCAAGCCGCAAGCATCAGACTGCATTCTATCAAACTGTGAACTCGTGGACGTTTACGTTTTCCCGACCATCGCTCTCGTCTTTCAGTTGTGCGCTCGAACTTCCTAGACAGACTGGCGTTCTTACTCGTGGACTGTCCGATCGCCTCAGTGTAATGTGGTCATTTGTTGGCAGTGAACCTGCCTTTCAAAATTTGGTCGGTGTGGTCAGGTCACAACACAAAGATTTATGATTTTATGATGCCTCATGAGTCATGACATGGGTGTGGAACTCTGAACCATTAGAGATGGAATGAAATTCACTGCTTTCAAAGCCAACTGGTTCCAACCTGACACACTATTTTTTTAAAAGCCCCACCCCCCACCAAATGAATGACAGATCAAAATGTATACATTTTTAGGTCAAAATTGAAGTTTGTCATAATTGTTATGAACGAACCATTTTAAAGGTATTCTAAGGGTTTTTCAGTGAATAAACTTTGAATTCTCCCTACATAGAGGAATCTATCATATTTTAAGGAAAGTCTCATAAATGAAAACCATTTTATGTGAAAGGCAGAACAATATAAAAGTAAATTTTAGGGGCCCAAAGTAAAATTTGTAATAATAGTTATGAACGAAACAGTGTGTCATAATGGTTATGAACGAACTTTAAATTTATGCATAACATGCCCTATGACCAGTTTGCGTTTAAAAATAGCTGTTAAATGGTCTTTCATTGACTATAATTAAACCAGAGTGTTATTTTAGACAATTCTAGCCATTGAAACTTGACATAATTGATAGTATTTTGGTCACTTATTGTTCGTTCATAACTATTATGACATAAAAAAGTAATTTTATCAAAAATTAATAAAGATTTTTATAAACTGTCAATTCTATGTATTTTTGGAAGTTATTTGCTATGTCTCAAAATATAACCTCAGCCTAGCTGAAGAAAGGAACTTTGAGTATTCATAAATTTGTGTCATCATTGTTATGAAAGAACTTTTTGTTATTTCCGTCATTCAAGTCAGAATTACACCAAAACCATTGCATATACAGCTTTGGCAGTTACTGAGCCTGAAAGAGCAATCATTAGGCTATATAATATGGGTGATTAAAGAATTATTACATTAAGTTGATTTTGGACCTCATTTGTCACACCCAGGTATCCCACCTTTTGGTAAATGCTCATATATGTACGAAAAAAAATCCAAACAGAAGACATATGGGGGGGGGGGCTAACAAGAATACAGTGAGGATACACTCAAGGTTTTCAATAAATTTCGAAATGAACTTTAAAGACTAAAATTAAATCTAGTTTAATATGCAGTTGGGAGAAGTGGAAAACAATAAAAATAGAAATTCAAGGGGAAAAAAAGAAAAAAAGGAGGCTGGGCTGAGGATCTCTACTTAAGTGTTTTTTAATTATGATTCTCTGTAGGCCTACTTCTAAAATAATCAAAAATAACATTTAAACATAATATATTTGGTAAAAATTTTACTAATTTTCTTTGCTAATGAAAATCAAAACAAACAAAAACAAAAGAGGATAGCATACAACAGAGAGGAACATTGGGGGTTGAAGCTAAGAAACGAAAGTTCTTGAAACAATGTTTACAAAACAGTAGTCTCCGCCTAAGATCTCACCGCTTATAATGGTCCCGGTTTGCCTAAGATCCCGCTGTTTTGGAAAAACAGAATGTTTACTAAAAGTCACCCCTACGATCCCACACTGAAGGAACAACATTCGGCTAAGATCCCGCTTTTTAGGTCATAATTTAGTTATTTTGTTCTTTATTTAAGAAAAAGAAAAGAAGAAATCTGTGCGCACTCAGCTGATCAACCAAGTAGTGAAAATGTGCGATCATTGTATTGTCTGTCGGGTCACGGATCATTCACTCTCATCAATGTGATCACACCTCTGTTGTAAATCTCGATTATAAGCGGTTACATTAAGTTACAATGTTTACCCCAGACGGGATCGCACCAAGGTGTGAACTCGTAGATGCCTTGCTTTCCCCGATCACCTGAGCCATCCCCCTAATCTTATATCACACACCAGGTGGGGAGCCCTACAAGCAAGCCGCAAGCATCAGACTGCATTCTATCAAACTGTGAACTCGTGGACGTTTACGTTTTCCCGACCATCGCTCTCGTCTTTCAGTTGTGCGCTCGAACTTCCTAGACAGACTGGCGCTCTTACTCGTGGACTGTCCGATCGCCTCAGTGTAATGTGGTCATCTGTTGGCAGTGAACCTGCCTTTCAAAATTTGGTCGGTGTGGTCAGGTCACAACACAAAGATTTATGATTTTATGATGCCTCATGAGTCATGACATGGGTGTGGAACTCCGAACCGTTAGAGATGGAATGAAATTCACTGCTTTCAAAGCCAACTGGTTCCAACCTGACACACTATTTTTTTTAAAGCCCCACCCCCCGCCCC
>NW_004799388.1:7914-13237 GCF_000002075.1 Aplysia californica | reverse complement strand
CCTCCTCTTCCTCCTTTCTTTCTCAGATTCAGTTTGAATTATTTTTAAAATTCACGCTTTTATATTAATCATATTATTGTAGAATAGATTACAATCTTGAAGGCTTTTTGTCCTCTGAGGTCTTTGAATTTCACGTGTGATCTTCAATGTCTGTGTGTTATGAGTTCTAGGTTTTTCAGCAGCTACCTCTGCATACTCCCTTTCTCGAGGATGATCCTTCAAACCCTTCATCAAACGTCAACTTGAAGGATCTGATCCGATCAGGTGTAGATCTATGCCCAAGACAACGAATGTCCACAACATGTGGGTCACCTCTTCCACTTTTTATTGATCCTCATATTTGGAATAATCCTTGAAAAATGTGTTACATTTATCAAGGTATTGACGTTAAAAAGTCTGGGGTTGCGCCTGGCTTTGCCCATAATGCTAATGTAATTCGCTGGCAGGAAGATAGGGTTAGAAACACCTTTTGATGATCGTTCTATCAGGCTATGGTAGGAGTCAAAGTCCATGTGAGTGTGTCCTTTAACTAGATATGTTCCACTGTCTGGCAGTAGATGACGGATGCCTGAAGTGAAGAAGCAAGAAGCGCAGATTCCAAGTTCATACAGAGATGGCAACAGTCTCGACTCCATCAGCTGAACCTTCAAGAGACAGTTGTTTGTCCATCTCTTTCTCAGAAAAAGCTCTTTCCTTCAGCCTCATGTGCTGTTTCATTGTCTCTTTGTCCATGTTTCCAACCCTGTGGGACTCTTCTACATCACACAGGCCCTTTCGGGGATGAACCAACGCCAAATTGTTGTTGTTATGAAACTACTTTTTGAACGCTGTTAGTCCCAGACCCTTGTGGCCCAGTTTCTCACCCCTTTTCAAGTACCCGTACTCTACCAGAGAACGAAAATGGAGGCCCTGATATCACTTTGCCGAGGTTTTTCGAAATAATAAGACGGAATTTCGATAATTTTCCAAAGATTCCATCTACAGGGTAACTTTCTTCTTTCAAACAGGAGGGTATATCTGCCTTTGGTAGTTCTGAATCTGACCCTAAAGAGTTAATGGAATTTCGAATCGTCCAGTCGCCTAAAGCTTGGGTATTGGTACACATTTTCATCAAACACACAACTCTTACTCCACCTTCCTTTCCTTTGGATGCTTGTGAAGTTGTCCACTTCGTCATCACATCAACCCTGTCAACTAGACAGTTGACGTACGCTTTTTTAAGTATCCTATGATAGTTACCACACATAGTCAAGGGTCACTGCTTTGTCTTCATCTGAACAAGAATTGCACCCCAACCTTTTGCAGGTGCGGTTGCAAGTTTCCAGAAGTTGGCGTGCGGGTCATTGGGGGCGCTAGGCAGAGACATAAAATTTTCCCAGACTCCCTGAGAAATATTTGCTCCTCTGCCAATTTTTAAAACCTTTTTTCACTGGTGTTGGTGTCAGGGTAGAAATTCTTCTTGGGCAGGAACAACTTCTGCAGTTGGCACATATAGAGTTGTCAGTACCCCGCTGCCCGCTGCAGAGATGACCATGCCAACAACTGATACTGATGGGTCTTTGGATGAGTCCATAGAGCCAACATCTGACACAAGAAGGGCAGTGTCACGAAATGATGCTGAGAGGATGTTGGCTGGGTCACTAGGTGATGCAAAGAGAATATAGTGCCAACAACTGGAGCCGGAGTAATGTCAGTTGTGACATCAGCATGATCAACTGTAATGACAGGGATGTCACACTGCAACGTTGGAACCGAAAGACCAGGATAAGAAGCCACCGCCTGGAGCTCTCCAGTAGTGGTTGAAGTTGGTTGAGTTGGGTCAAATGGGGTCACTGGCGCTTTTTTTTGTGGCGTTGAAAAGTAATCAATAGAAAACCCGACTTGTCAAAGCATGGCGCTGAAATATCTAATTCTGGTGTCTCGGGCAAGAAAACATTGTCCTCCATGTCTTCTATGGCACTTCCTGATATTTCAGCGGCAATGATTTGGAGGAAGACTTCCCGCCTTGACGGTGAGCAGATTTCGAAACTGACAACTGGACTAAACATTGACCCCAGCTGACGGGAAACATTTTTAGCGAAGAATAATACAAATGCACATTTCACTTGACAATAATGTTTTGAATGACCACTTGAGTTTTCCCGTGTGCGGATTTTTCCAGACACAATCTTTAATTTGGCCATCAGCACTGTTAATGGTCATACAGACCTGTCTTATACAGCATCACATTAAAAGCCTTTAGGCATCGGCAAAACGTGTTGTTTTGGTGGTTGCAAGGAAGAACAATTTGGGAAATCTAACATGTTTAGATGTTAACCTGTGATTGGTGTACGCAGACAGAACAGCTGTTTTACATGTCCATTCACAGATTTAGACCTTCTAAAGTTTTATGGGGCGTGGTATTTTAGTTTTGATGCTTTCAAATGTTCCTGCTCCTTGCAATGTATTATATTGACTTTGTTATTAGGGGAAAAGGCCGTGTTCAGTTTGAATAGTGAACAACGTGCTTTAAGGGTAAACATTAAACAACCATGGACCATAGGCCTATACGTACCTAATCCCTTCCTTCGCCAAGGTATAGGCTTCCCAATGAAACTATTACTTTTGATTCTGATTCACTATGCAAACAAACACAAACAAAATAAAACAAAAAAGACCCGCCGCGATACAGTTGTGTAAGATGGACCGTAGGGCAATACAATTATTGTTAGGCTATTACACTGTTTACCCGACGTAAGCGACGCGGTGCGACGGCAGAGCGGGAAGGGCCGCCGGGCACAAAACCACAAACATTTTTCACATGTGTCAAATATCGTTTGACTGGGACATAGCCAAAAAAGTAAATTTTGAAAAATTTGTCGCTTAGAAGGTTTGGGAACGACGGCAACGATATTCTGGAACGGGATAGAGCAATCCGCTATAAATGCAATCTATTATATTGTTTGTAATTTTTTCTGAAGTTTCAGTGTACACTAAACAATCCTAAGCATCCTTTGAAATTCAGTTTTTATCATTGGAAGACATTGGCTTTTATTTCAATTTCTTAGAAATAAAATAATAGCACTTTGATTGATCTTTTCCCGTAGTATTGTCAATGGTAAATAACTTTAAGTTTTAGATTGCATGTTGGCTAATTAGATACTTTTGCTTTTGTTTGATTCAGTTACTTTCTGGTATAATTATTTTTTTGGTTTTCAAATCCCTTTAAAAGGGACAGATTTATGATAAGGAATACTGTACAAAAATTTACAACGTCATGGAATCCTGTAAATAAATAAATAATTTTAAGAATGCTTTTAAAACAGATTTTACAAGACATATATATAATATGTCCCAATGGTACTGAAGGAAAAAGCTAAATTGTAAATATGGCCTTGTGTGTTATCCGAAATCTTCAAAAGAGAAACCATAAAATTATACACATTATATTTCCCTCAGGTCACAATGACATGGTCCGTTGTTTCTCCTGTGGTGTTGAACTCTTTGACTGGATACCTGGTGCTGACCCCCTGACCCAACATGCTTGTGCCTCTCCTGTTTGTTACTTCATGCTGCACAGCAAAGGTCAAGAGTTTATCAATAGTGTTCAACATCAAGAGGTAAGTTGTGCAACTTTTTATTGTTGTCTTCCATATTTTCTAACAGTAACTGAAAATGTCTTAACTTGAAATTTATATTCAGCTCAATAAAGTGATGATGCATGATATATTCTTAAAAATCAGTCTTTGTGAATGACAGGATTTTCCTCTGTCAGGATTTTCCTCTGTCTTAAGTTGAAACATTCCGTTGTCCCTTAGAAATTTTTTCTTGCTTTTGTGATTGTGGCCTTTTTAAAATGTGCCTCTCAGATTACTCTAAACAATGACTCATATTCATCTTAATGCGGTAGATCCTTCTACTGGAATTTACCGTCCCGTCATCTTATTAGTAAGCCTCCCTTTAAGTGATGTAGAAGACTACCCTTCTATTAAGACCGGTATTTTGATATTTGAAGGGTTAAACTTTTCACTCAGAGGATCATGGACATTGATTGTTCAAAGTGAACGTAAAATGAGCTTTTAAACTCTTTCTCTTTTTTTTTAAACAGTGTTTCTCTCATTACTAACTTGTTTTGTTTTTCTTATATTCTTTACTGCAGCTTGTGGTTGGCATGAAACAAGACAGTCAAGCTCAAGGTAGAGTTTACTTTCTTATACAATTGTTGTATGGAGCATACATGGATGTTTTTGTGTTTTTTCTTTCTCTCTGTTACTGTATCAATAACAAAGTTCTGAAGTTTTTATCCTACTAATTTCTATTTGTTTTGCTTTGTGAGCTTTTTTTTCTTACCAAAGGATTGAATTATTAGAACAGCTACCTTTTTCTTGCACATGATAATTCCCTCTTTTGGGATTGTAACAACAACACTATCTGGCGACAGTAAACAATGGCTGATCATTACATAATGAGCCAGAAATGACACCTCCAGGTTTTCCAGGTATCTGGATAGTTCTGTCTGGTGGAAAGTTTTCATGTATAAATAAATGAAAAAAGTCTGATGTTGTAAGTTTTGTAAATATTGTATTGTAAAAACGGGGACTGTCGTGGCCTAGAGGTTAAGGTGTTCGCCTCTCATTCAATAGGTCCCAGGTTCGAATCGGGATAGTGACGTAAATTTTTCTTATCTAAAATTGTCTCCTTTCACCTCCTTTCCTGCTTTCTAGCAATGTTCTGTCATCTGCTTTCGTTTCCACTTTCTGCCCCCACCCCTTCTCCCCCTCCACTGGGCTCCTGACTCTTTTGAGTCTCTCATCTTTTGGTAGGAAAAATCTACACCTAGCCATATCCGACATGGGCGAAAAATCTTGGTGGTTCCAATTGCAAGTTGCGCACGTTAAAGATCTATTGGTGGTCTGAAATCGATAAGAGTAGGCTTCAGCCGCCACCCGGGCAAAATTCAAAATTTACTACCAACAAAAAATGTTTAATGTGTCCGGTGCGCTCATATGACCTTATGCAGTTGCAAATGGCTATAAAACACAAGTTACCCAAAAAAATGTTACGGAAAAAATAGTAAAAATTCAGTTCTCAGACTGGGGTATCTGTAGAGAATGTAAGTTACTGTCTCAGTAAAAAGATTGGTGCATGTGTGTGTGTGTTTTTATGTTATCCTATTGTTAATGGTCTGCTTTATCTTTTAGTTTTATTGCCAAACCTTTTATAATTGTTTGATGCAATCAACACCTGTCTACCTAGTATAACAGCTATTTCAATGGACAGATGTTTTTTTCTTCAGTAATTTCATTCAAGTCATGCAAAATATACCATGCTGTATATTATAATC
>NW_004799388.1:4359-5983 GCF_000002075.1 Aplysia californica | reverse complement strand
CCATGAGAACGGTATAATATATTTTAAAAGTTAGTGTCTCCTTTAGTTCAGTGAAAGTGAAAGCCTATCCGATGCAGTATAAATAGCAACAGCAACAACTCTTTAGTTTAGTTTAGTTTTAGTAGAGGTTTTATGGCACTCGCAACTGCATAAGGTCATATATGAGCGCCAAGCAACAACTCTGCAAGGCTATTTAAGAGGTGGGATTTCTTATATTTACATTTATCTGGATCTTTGACAATACAAAGCCAAGCAGATGGAGAGCCTTGAAGACTATTGTTACAACCTACGCTCAATAATGCCTCACTGAGCGGAATCAGCTACCCTGTTGTTCAACATGTCACGAACTGAGTTAAAGATGTGCCCCCCCCCCCTCCAGGGTAGTGCTACTGACTGAAGTTGTCTTCTGGTCATTCCCAATGGGGGGATATTTACATGTTCTTATGCACAGTAGAATTGTAAATAGGCTGATTTATCAATGTCATGCTCATACTGTGCTGGACAACATAGGGGGAACTGCTGCTTTTTCTTTCCCTATCCTTACTATCGTCATTTTTCCTCCACTTCTTTTTTGTTTGTCACTATCTTATGAAGTGCTATTTTTGGGGTGCCTTGGTAGTCGAAGCAGACTTTGAGCTGTTGAGGCTAGAAAGGTTAGCAAAGTAAGCCTTATTCCCCGTTTGGACTTCTCTGTTGACATCCACCCTTAGGCGTTCATATGACCTTATGCAGTTGCGAGCGCCGTAAAACCTTACTAAAACTAAAAAACTATAAAGATGTGCCCTTCTGTAACAGGCATAGCTGTTTGTAGATTCTGTGGTCATAGTATCAGTATTGATCTGAGTTCATGCATGATCTGTCTTTTTTTGAAAATGGTAACGGTAGGTTGTTGGAGGCCCGACACTGGTAGGTTCTACAGACCTGCCACTCATCCCGATTTATTGAGGATATCCCGATTTTTTACCTCAAATCTTAGGCATCCCGATTTTTCCGATTTCGATTGCATGTATCTCAATTTTTTGTGCCGTCTGTTGCACCAGATTTTTCTAAAAACTTACTCTGCCTTCTTCTCTGTCGCGGGCAGCACCCATTAAACTTTTTGTCAGCAGGAACTCAGAACTCTATTTACCGAAGTATCGATGCCATATTTAGTAGTCAACTGGCCCCAAGTTGTGTTGGATCATACTTGCACATGTTATTTCAACTATACCTAATGGAAGTAGTATCGATTTGGCTTTCTGACTTGGGACATTCTCAAGATCTACTTTCGCTTTTGTTTCCACCCACAATTCTTTGTTGATGGCCTGATAGCAATTTCAATTGCAACACACAAATAATCAATACTATTCATAGTTCTGCTGTTACTTTCAAACCAAGCTTTGTACAAGTTCTGGTGAGTAGGGCCCGTCATCAAGACCCATCAGTATATCTGTTTCAGTCGCATCACGTGAATTCAGTGTGTGAGTTTTGCATGTGTTGGCCATTGACAGTGTCAACTTAAGTTTATGCACACTGGGGGAAGCATAGCATCTTTCCATACTTGCCGCACTCGGACTAGGACTAGGAGTCCTTTACGTGATACTTCAGGATTTCAAAAAAAATTATAAAACACACATACACACAC